>NW_009729937.1:0-11353 GCF_000703405.1 Apaloderma vittatum | reverse complement strand
CGGTCGGAGGCTGAATGATGAAGAGATTTAATAATCAGCTGGGTTCACGCGTGTTAAAGTAACGCGCAGTCATTGAGCAGGTCACCCTCTCAAGGGAATGCTAACTCTAGTGCTATCAGAAAAAATCTACTGATAAATTTAAAACATATTGACTTTGTGTGGCATGCAATCAAAAGCTGGTGGCAATAGCACAGCAGGGTTCTTAATCACTTTGCTGTTACAGTCGTGCTCCTGCTGTCATATTTCTAAAGGTTCATTTGTTAATTTGTTGAACAGAATGCTTAAGCAACTCGTGCAGTTTCCAACTTCTTCTGTGCTAAGAGTATATGTAGTGTAATACTAGATTTCCAGATAGTATGGGTGAAGTTTTTTTGAAAGAAATTGCTACAGATGTTTGCAACGCTACGTGGAACGTATCCTCATGGGGCTCAAGAGGCTTTTAAATCTGTTTGGGTTTTTAAAACTTGGTTTGCTTGTGGGAATTTAACTCTTGTTAAGGTAATACATGATAGGAAATACTGGGTAAATTAGTGTACGTACCTCTTGAAGGCGAATAGATTACTCGAGTATTCTAGGAATAGCAGTGTAGGTTACAGCTGCCAGTACTGCACCCCAATATTGGGATTTTGCAGTTTTAAAATCTGACCGCTGGCTACTAGTATTTAGCTTATCTGTTTAGCTGGAACATTTAAAAAAATTATGGCTACTTAGTACAAGTTGTAGTGGAATTTGCCTGATCTACTGTAGCTAGAAAGGTGATCTCTTTCGAAGGAGGGGAAATGGCGAAATACTAGGTAGATAAACAAATAAAAAGGCTTTTTTTTGGGGGGGGAGGGGGCAGTATGGGTCATACAAATAGAATTTGGTAAAGAAGAGCCCATTTGTCCTGCTATGATCACCCTGGAGTGATCTTCCACAACAAAGATGTCAGCCACTACCATATGACACTTTCGTCCTTCTCAGTAAAAGATCTTGTCAACTACTTGCCAAGTGTAGATATAAAAACTTATTTCTAGAATGAAGTGTGCTCCTGCCCCACAGAATCCTGCAGAAAAGGACCCGGGGGTCCTGCCTGACATGAAGTTAAAACACGAGTTAGCAGTGCGCCCTTGTGACAACACGGGCTAACAGCGCACTGGGCTGTTAGGCATAATTTAAAAAACATCGTTAAACAAACATGTTTTGTTTGAGTGATTACGTACTGGCTTTTAAAGCATCATCAGTGCTTTGGATCAGGATTTTTTAAAAAGCATGTAGGTAACTAAAAAATGTACAGGTCTCAGAGTGCTGCAATACCATTGTGCTTCCTGTTCTGATCCATCTTTGTAGAAGGTAGAAAGAAAACTACATGTACGTAGCTTTTTTTAAAGCTAGGGAGAAGAAAACTGGAGTAGTACAGTGAAGAGATAACCTACAGTTCAAGAAAGCTTAATGGAGTCCCTCAAAATTAAAATCTCAAATGCATGCTTATGTCCATGATACCAAAGAATATAAACTTGTAGTTAACTTTGAATATTTGGGCTGCGTAGAAAAGCAGACATGTCCTGGGTTTAATTACTTTAACTGTGTAATATAAATTATATATATTTAGTTCTATTTTGATCTAAAATATTTTTTTGTTAAAATAACACTCTATGATAGCATCATAAGTGGTTAACACAAACTTTCTAGTTATACTTTCATATTTTAATGTTGGCAGGTGGGAGTTTTCTCAGATTCTTGTCCTTGTGCTACTAAAATTATACCAAAGTAAAGATGCATCCAGACCTGTCTCCTCATCTGCACACTGAAGAATGTAACCTAGTTATCAGTCTGCTCAAGAAGTGTCACAAAGAGGTAAGGAGTCTTGAGCAGAGAAAAGAGTGGGTGGGTTGGGGAAATGAGTGTCAGATAAATTAGTGAGAATATTATATGATCATAGAGAGAAAAACCTCCTCTAGGCAGAACAGCTATGAAATGCAGTGTTTTCATTGAAGAGGTATCTGATGACTGGGTAAAAATTTGCCTGTGATTTCTTTAGGAAGTAAAACATGCGTTAAAATTTCCTGTGCTACAGCTTGACAAGCATGGACCTATTTTAAGAACTGGATAAAATTCTGCACCTTTTAGTATTGTGTGCCCCTCAAAAAACAATCAGAAAAGCAACTTCAGGTGCCCTCTTTTTGTATGCTCAAAGCATTTCCTTATTCCAGCTGTCCCCTGGGCAGATGCTTCAGTCTGTTTATAAGCAGATGTGTTGACGGGGATCGGACCATACCGCATTACTTACGCTCGGTGCTTGGAGAGCTATACGCCAATTACTGTTTGACTTCTGTCTTCTTAATAGGCACCTACCCAAGGATGTAAAATATCAAATTGTCTTCAGGCTTCTCAAGGCTCTTTCTGGCTTCAAGAGGATAGAATCTTCATCTCACTCATTTAAAGTCTTTTTTATAAAATTTGTTCTCTAATAAACCTATATGTAAAGAGTCAACCCTTGCAATGAAAGCTGCAGCATTGTTGAAATACTGTAATTTTTCCAGTTCTCTTGTATACTCTGCAGAGATGATCTGTACAGATATATCTTTATTATTGTATAAATGGTTAAATTTCATAGTTTCCACTGAGATAAAAATACATTTACGTATTGAATATGAATGGGAAAACAATGTTTTACATCATTACAAGCAAGCTCCAGTATTTCTACCTCCATGTTCGGATGTGATGTTTATACTTTTTAATGTAGCTATCCCTAAATTCTAAACTGTACATATGGTAGCTTAACTGTTTTGAGTAGAGTTCTAAATTTTATTTGCAAAAGTCATTACGGAGAGAAAAACAAGGCTGATAATACAAAAAATGTTAGAGAGGATGATCTGTGTGGAAGAGGGATAACAACACTTCCGCAGATTTTAAAGTAGCTAAACTAACATATATAAAAAACTTTCCCGATACCACACTTTCTTATTATTTCTAAACTATAACAATCAAGGGAGCAAAGTTTTACTACTACAATTCACTTGTAATGAGTATACTGTACTTTGTTCAGCAGCAATTAATTGGGTTTTTTGTTGGTGCTTGTAGTGCAAAATCTAGAAATACAAGCACGCTGGAATCTGTTGATGCCACCTCGCGGGCAGTGCTTCCTGCCCTATTGCCTGCCTGGTCCTGTGCACTGTCTAAAGGTTTTAAACCTGAGATACAAAGTTCTTGTACAGAGCGTACTCAAGCTTTAAAATCAGAAGTTGTAGCAAGTGTAAGAGTTATGTTTTTCTTTTGAGATCTAAAATTTTAATTTGCCTAAAAATGCTTTAGGTAATTTGAGAGATTGTAGAGACTTCCTTTTTTATTTTTTTGGGGAGGGGAACTTTAATGTTGTAATGTAGCAAAAAGTGTTCAGTAGCTAGAGTTAAGTAAGAAGACTCTCCTTGTACATTAACTACTATATTATCAAAAGGATTGCCAAGTAAAATGACTACAAGCGAAGAGCCAAATAAAACTTCGATAGGCAGTATAAAATTAAAAAGTTGTCATTCATTTTTCATAATTGTGAAGACAAATCCAATCAAGAAAGCAAACACACTCAGATTTGTTCTGCTTTTTGGTACATACGTAGTTGGCTTTCCTGTGCTTTGACTAGAGAATCCTCCAGTATCCATTTCCTACTTGAAAGTAATGGTTGACTTTTTTATTTTTAATATGTAAACATGAATATTAATATACAAGTATCATAGGGGTTTTTTTGTATAATGTAGCTTAGTAGACTGCTTTGAGTTTAAGAGGGAACTGGAACTAAAAGGTGTACTTAAAATCCCTTGGCAGCAAGTGATTCAAAGGAATCTGTTGCCAATTTGGCTTAAGAAGGGAGCAATAATACAGTCACACACAGGATTATATTCTCTTGGTTCTGTTTGAAGTGGATCTTTACACGAAGAGGAATTACTTTCGTCATCTTGTGCTCAATTGTGAGAGGTTCTTTTTGCTAACAGTTGCAGAACAGAAGGGATGAAGATGGCTTCTTTCACACTCAGTTGAAAGAAAGCAATAGTTTTTTCTTTAAATTCAAGGGGAATGTAGTGAAATATTCTCTTAAAATTGAAGCCACTGAAATCTGAAAAGCCAGTGATCTTAATCAGTTATCACTGACTACCTGCTGGTTTGTTACAATGCCAAAATGTCCTAAGCACCTTCATCTGCAATTTAAATTCATATTCCTGTGTGATGAAAAGCATTGTTTTTTAATTGGGTGTCCTCTGTGTGTGCGTTTTCACAAAAGTCAGTTTGATTTACTTTATTCCTAATCTAGAACCTGTCCATTAAATCAAATTTTGCATCTAGTGAGGAGAGGTTAATGGGATTCCTGTTTGATGTCATTATTGATTTTTTTTTTTAAACAACTCCACTCTGGTGCCAAGTACGTGCTTTAAAGAGACTTATTTTTATAGGTGGCAGCTGAAAGAGATGCATGTTGTCTTGCAATTGTATTACTGTAATAGGTGTAATAACTGTTTTTGAGAAACTGATGCTTTTTTCCTCATAATGTGAGCCAAAAAGTTGACAGCTTAGGAATCTGGCTAAATAAACGTAGATTTAACTCACTGTATGCACTAGCAAGAATAGAATTAGCCTGAAATGAGAGCTCTCACCTTGAAATTTAACGTGCAGGTGTGGGAATAGAATACAAAATTAAATCTGTATTAGCTAAAATGAAAATGTTGTAAAAGCAAGATCAGCTTGCAGTAAAGTGACCATTTATCACATGCAACTGCTTCAGAGTGTCAGCTGATGCCCTTTATAAAGCAGAGAGGTATAAACAAGCTAATTATAGCATTGCTATAGTTAAGTGTTTGTCATAATCTTTATTAGACCACTCCTACTTTCAGTCATGTTGTGTTGGCTGAAATCTTGTCCACTGTTTGAATTTTTAATAATGTTCCTGCATTACTTGTATAAATCCATCTAGCTGCTCATCAGCTACAGAAATGCACGTAGGCTTCCCTCTGCAATATGGAAATTACTTCATTATCTTATGTTTTGTTCTTTATAGTAATTTTTTTTCCCCCAAATTCATTAGTTCTCTATAGATTGTATAGCTGTAAATATCTACTAAAACCTCTGCTTCTCAGGTCTTCTGAATTGCTTGGATGCTTTGCTGCCAGATTCCATGGCACGGTAACAAGCATCGCTCTGAAAAAGTAGTTCTTTTAGAAGAATGCATTCTGAGAGTGATTTGATGGTTGATATATAAAATTACTTCAGGAAATCCTAGCTAAGCAGTCAGATTTTTATGGTGAATATCATCAGATTAGCTGGGGAATGCTTTCATGAGGACAATGCCTGCAGGTTTTCAGAAACTAAGTAACACTTAAGTACGCACAAGGCCCACAGTTGAACTGTGGCATAAATAAGATAAAAGTATTTAATTTATTAGTCTGTATTAGATCTGGAGAAACTTAATCCCACGTTTTTTTTACACCGATTCCAACATTTCAGTCATTTAAGCCTAGTGCCTGCATATTCTGGACCAACAATACATTCTTCATGTGGTTGACATAATGGAGCATCAAGTCATGAACAAATAATGAAAATTAAGGCGCAGAAGACATTGCCTCCAGGATGCCTGCACATCTCCCTACATCTTTCTCCATCACAAACTGGAGTTCAGAACATTTATTTTCTGTACGCTAGTGTGAGTGAAAGTTGTAAGACTGATTCCCTGATTCCTAGATCGATAAAATGTATGTTCTGCATTTAGACTTCCTAGCTTCAGCTTAGGTATCCTCTTTTAGCCTGTTTCTACAACGTGGTGAGTACCTTCAACTTTAAGCAAGGCAGGGCTGGTTCTAATGAGCTTCAGGAGTAGCTCTAACTTCTAGCTGCTCAGCAGAAAACGTTATGAAGCATTATTTTTCACAAAAAAAAGAAAAGGAAGATCAGGATATGTTGCAAAATGCAAGTGGCTTCTAAGAAATTTAGAGCTTCAGAGGAAGAAACCTTTGAATGGTAACTTTTTTTTCTCTCCCTAACTTGTCAGCACAACATTTTGAAATTTTTTGGCCACTGCAATGATATTGATCGTGAGATGCGGAAGTGCTTAAGGAAAGAGGTAAGAAACAAATTTATTACGGGTAAAATGCTTAATAATAAAAAATAATAAAAAAAAAAGGGCCATGGCATAGAAATAGAGTTGCTAGAGAATAGATTTGTTTTTTACAAAGTAGTAGTAGGACTTGAAAAGTAACCATGTTCTGGAGTGAGCATTTGAGTCCAAATTTAAATTTTTTTTGATAAATTTGTCAGGTAAAATCTGGCTTTAACAAATGGCATGGTCTATTTTTGAATCTACAAAAATAGGCAAACGCACATTTTAACCAAACGAATATTGCAAATAGGAACTGATGGTTCACAGATTGCTCCTGATTTTTTCTTATATATTTTTTTTTTAGTAGTGGTATTCACACAGAATAGAATATAAAGCAGGAATTGTCACTTGTGCATGAGTTGCACTTATTACTGAAGTCCATTATACTGACTGAAACTCCTGATGATTTGCTGAGTTAGGCCCTAAATGAAAATATTGTTGCTTAGGATCGACTCCTGGTTGTGCCCCATCTGCAGGAATGGAAAACTCTAGGAGCTGAAGCAGACGAACCAGCTAATGGGCACATTTTCGAAAGAGTATCAACTTGTCTTTATGCTTGTGGTTGTCATGCCTACGTGACAGAACACAGAAATAAACTTTTCACACACCTTTTAACTTGAAATTGTACTTACTGGTTTTGACACAAATTTCACAATCATGCCTAAAACGGGAAACTTCAAGTGCACGATATCAGAATGGTTTGGGCTCCCTCTTTTCCTTTTGTCAGTCTATGGGAATTAATTTCATCTGCTTGAGTCAAATACCATTTTTTCCCTTGAAAAACTGTAGCACAGATCTGGAAAATGATGGAGTGAAGTTTCTTTCCATGTAATCTTATTTTTCATTGTGCCATTGAAGCCTTTACATTAAAAAGAGGTCTTGACGGCTGTATTTGTCTGCCTTCTTAAAATATGGCTGCATTGATCTGTCATTTCTAGGAAGACCTGAAAAGCTGTTCACAAGTATGGACTACGTACAGCTGTAGTTTTTAAAGATCCATTCTTCTCCTTCTACATAAAAACATGGATGGGTTATTGAAAAATTAAATATTGGCATGGGAAAAAGTTAAGCATTTGGTAAATGTTAAGTAATGTTTCAAGCCATTATTTCAGTTGTAAACCCATCAGTATAAAGAATGAAAAACTGCAAATCCTTTCTAAAATCAATCTCTTCAGGAGATTATTACATTATCAAGAGAGTTGAGTATTTGTAGGTTACTTGGGGTTTATTCTTGATACCAATTATTAAAAAATTGAACAAATACATGCTCTAACTTTAGACCAAGAACAATTTGCGTCTCCTGAAATATATATTAAATCATGCATTGATTTTTAATTTTTCATGTGTCTTAGCCAGGAAAAGATTTCCTTTTGGGCCGCAGTGAAAGAAAGTTAAAGCTCTTCAGTCTTCAGACTCTTGCTAGTGCAGGGGCATACTTGAAAGCGTGGTCTTCTTATGCCTCTGTCTAAACTGTGAAGCCTTTCTTGGTACTGTTTTACACTGGAGTCCCAACTCTGTTGTGCTTCAGTTCCAAACCATAAAAAAACCACCCCAAGCCGCTTTACCCTCATTCAACCCAAATTGGCCTTTGTTCCTTTCATCTTGGTATACTACTTTATCTGTACACTTAATTAATGACCAGGAACAAAAATAGACCAAGTCTGTGATGACAAATTCATATTTCAGAAGGCAGACACACTTATATTAATCAGTATCTTTTAAAAGATACTCTGTGCTCGAGAACAGCACCAATGCAACTTTTTTTCTTAGTTCATGTGTGAAGTGTAGCTGTCGTACCTAAGATGGCTGTATAATTAAGTTCCTCCATAAGGTTAACTGAATCTGCTTTATTACAATGTTCTAATACTCCTTGGTTTAATAATCTCAAACTTAGAAACATGCATGTTAATCAAATAAATGTTAATTTCAGAGTAAAAATGAGCCAATATAAAGATATTAACAAGAACTGCATTTCTGATGCATCAGTTGAAGGTATTGTTTCTTTTCCTGAGTAATAAATGCACTCTATATTTTTAAATTTGACTTACCTGTTTAATGATAACAGCTGATCTATTGATTTCCTTACCTGTCTTGCAGTATGAAGAAAAGAGGGCCAGGAACAGGGAGAAACGACAGAGGATAATTAATGCGCACAAAACCCCTGAGAAGTGAGCTGTGCTCTAGCTGGACTGCTGCATCTCAGTCGGGACACTGGGTTGAAAGCTGACAGAGCACTTCTTTCCCATCACCAGTGCTCAGCCTGTGGTTTCTGAAATGCTGAAAAAATAAACACACCTGATACATACTCATTCCCAGCAAGGCAAACAATGTAGAAGGAAACAAACATAAATGATCACTAGCAACTTAATATAATTTTTGCCCTCTAAAAGAAAACTATTGTGGCAAGTCTTTGTTCTGGCATAATTTAGTTATGATTCTTAAGGATGAGGAATCTGTGCGTCTCGAGTATTATGTGTTCAAGGCTGCCCTATTGCCTGCCTTGTGTTCAGCTGCATTTATTTCTTCCTGTTTAGCAGTTTCTTTCATGTCTTGTTCTTTGCTTTTTTGTTTCCCTTGCAAAACACTGGATGACTTTTTCCATCACCCTTTGTAGCGCTGTGATAACAGCGCTTAAATGAATTAGCAAAAAGAAATTTTAAACAGATGTGGCTTGAAATTGGAAATTGCCTATCAAGTAATAATTGGAGTTCTGGTATTTTTATTGGAGTTAAAATGATGAAGATACCATCTTCCACTGAGAAGACCAAAAATCCTTCCTGCCAACCATATATACGGTGTAGACTGTTGTAAGACAATTTGTTCATCATACCCAAAGCAAGTGGCTTTAGAAATTCAGAAAAGACCATTTCCAGGGATTTACAAAGCTTTGCCTTGATTTTTGTTGAGTACAATCAATGCGTGCTGACTGATCCTTGAAGAGGCGTATTGCCAAAAATACAAGCTAAATTATTCTTCTTCCACATAACCCTGGTACAAAGGTGACGTCACATTATGACCTGTTGTCAAAGGAAAACTCACACTGAAGTGAAAGAAAGTGTCACTTGCCTTTCAGTAAGGCAGGACAATTTGTAATGTGTTAATCAAGGTCCCTCACTAGCCTACAAGAGCTCCTTATTAGCTGTTAGACTGCAGAAAGTCCTCAACAAGTCTCTGAATTCAGAAGATTTGATATTAAAACATGTTGGTTTGCACAGTGATGGAGCAGCTTCTCTGAGTGTTTGCTGGATTCACCTTATTTTTAAATGACTTTTCTGTTCTGTCTGTTTAAAAAAATGATACATTTTATTGAGCCAAATACACTAAGTGTCTTGAAACCTTTTGAAAAAAGGGTGCCCATTCTGCAATGAATTCTACTTTGTTCTAAGAACCACTGTAGACACTCAGTCTTGAAATCAGTACATGCATCTCTTCGTGGAAGAAAGCTGTATTTTGTGACCTATTCTGAAAGACTAATTTGAATAGTTTTACTTATTTTTCAATACCTGGATGAACTCAGTTAAATTGGTAGAACTTATCCACAAATGTTTCACTGAAATTCCAAGAAAAACTGAAGCAATTGTTTCTGCATCTTTGGACATGTTTTCTGGTTTCTTAGAGCAAGTAACTCAGGCATTATTTGAATTAAATACTTGAGTGGTTGGAAGTGGTGCAGTCCTTTTATTGGTACTCTTCAGAATACTTTTGAAGAGTACTTTATAGTCAAGTTCCCTAACTGGGAACTTTGCATCCTTGATCCTTCTTCTGTTTGTGATGACAAAATCTACTTCAGGCAAGCTCTTAAATAGGATTTGGTGATGCTTGTAATCTTTAACTAACTAAATAAATTGAGAATTGTCCGAGAGATTAGGTTTAGAAGCTGATATTTGAGTGCAGGGGCACTGAAGATTTTTTTCCTTTCATCAGTTTCTGTGAGTGCACATCTTTCACTAGAATAGCAACAGAGTAAGAATCCGAGAGCCACTTAACACAGCTCGTTAGTCAGAATCATATTTTCAAAGATCAGTGTGCATCAGTGTGCTTAATGAATGGCATGCACAATTCCTATTGATACTTTGAACCACATCTAGCAATAAATCTATTTTACAGATAAACTCTGTTTACCTAGTGGAAGTATGATCACGTTCATCCTCCTGTTTCCTTTTGCTAATTGGCCACTAGTAGTAACACACGAGATCGTTCATTGATTCCTGGTTTTGTTCCTTTTTATGAGAGGGGTTATGTTGCTAATTTGATCCTGAAGCTGAGAAACACTAGAGTAATATTAGTTATGATTTATTGGTGGCGTCCCTGGCGGCAGGGAGGCTGGATTACAATGATCTCTAAGGTCCCTTCCAGTTTAGGCCATTCTATGATCTAGCAGAGAAAGAGGGTAAGGGTGAAATGGTAAATGTGAGTCCTGTTCTTCCCTAAAGTGAGCTGAGCTCCGAGTAGACGACACGTTGGGTGAAATGATTCTTATGTATAAGGATTTCAAAGACTCCGTATTGCAATGTCATTTGTGTATGGCAGCATTTTCCCCATTGTTCTTTCTGAAAGAGCAAGTTTGAGAGAGAAGGAAAAAAAAGAAATTTGATGGAATTTTGTGTTGTGTAATGTGTGAGCAGCTCTTTTTCTTGGGGGATTCATTACGTGGAAAAGGTCTCACTGAGGGGCTGATGACAGACGTTCCCAGTGCAGGCATCAGCCATCCAGAGTTGCGTGACTTGCTTTGACTTGGGAAAAAGTTAAATGCCTTAAAGAAAGTTACATTACAGGAACCCAGACACCACCATCTTGTCCCCAGCATTAAGGTACTGAAAGAACAGGTTACAAAATACGTGTTTTGTTAGCATCAAGCCAGTGGTCTATTGGTGATACTTTTATTTATTATTGGTGATATTTTTATGAAACCTTTAAAGACTGTCCTTGACCTTTGTTGCCAACAACCTAGGTCTAGACATTTCAGACTACAAGTAAATATGTGAAACATTAAACTATTTTCTCCTCCAGCACTAGGCTGACATGGTTACTCTCCAAGCTTGGAGCACTGCGTGTCCTGATTTGTTTCATTTTAAAAGTCGCAGAGTTAACCAAAGCACGGCTCTGCCCTGCGAACCCAGGCGAGGCGCAGTTCCTGCCCGGCGGCTCCGCTGCTCACGGCCACGCCACTGGGACATCCCTCCTTCACAGCCCGCAGTGAAGGGCATTGGGGATTTGTAGGTGTCGCCCCGG
>NW_009729936.1:0-4577 GCF_000703405.1 Apaloderma vittatum | reverse complement strand
TGCTGCCCCCAGAGGGGCTCCCGCGGTCCGGTCAGTGAAGGGGCGCGGCCGCCAGGCTCGCTCACCCGCAGCAGCGCTCCTGAGAGCTGCCTGACGTGACTGTTCCCGCAGGAAAGCCGTGTAGGGTCTGTAAGCCGCAACAGTTACAATGATTTTGTTGGGGAGATGAAGCTGCAAAGTGTCAGAACCCAAGTGAAAAATTTCCCAGGCCCTGGATCCGTGTCATAAGGAGAAATAGGAAGGGTCTTGTTCCTTTGTCATTACTTGGCCCTTTACTAACTTAGACTTTTTCTCTCCCCGAGCTAGTTATAACCAGTGGTGACATGAATGAAATACCCTTTGCCGTCCTTACGCAGCCGCTCGCTCTGGCACCTCGGATGTGCAGGAGCCTTGCGTTTCTCTGAGAACCTGCGCATCGCAAATACTAATTAGTAGCTTTCTGACAACCCCCACATCTCTGGATAACACAGATTTCAGTATTTTATAGTAAGCAAATCACGAAAAAGAAACCTCAAGTAGTCCTTCAAGCAAAAATGGAACTGGAGGGGACTCACCTCTTGCACAGGTTTATCACATGTTCCATTTTCTCTACCAACCTTTAACTTAACTGTTTATCTTCTGTAACGCTGAATATTTTCAGATGAGAAGCTCATAACCTTGCCTACAGTTTGGTACGTAGGGAATTTGTTCCATCTCCTTATACTCATTAATTAGATCTAAGACAATATAGTGAAAATCTTCCTTTATTTCACTTAAACAGCAAATGTTTTATTTTATACCTTCTTTTTTAGGAGTTAGATACCTTTGTAAAGTGTCATATACATTGAGTTCAACATTCATTGCACAGTTTGGTATTCGAAACAAGAACTCACTGTGGGAAAAAACCCTGGAAGCTGAAACAACTAATTTAATGAAACTCTTGCTTTTGATGAATACAATGTTGCAAATAAATAAACACATAATCGTGACCCCAACACATTTCTTGTTCCTCATCCAGCACAGCTTGGAAATATTTGTTGTTAAAATTTCTGCAAGAGGCTGATTGTTTTCTCTCCTAGAAGCAGACAGCTCTACTGAAACACATTTGTCATTATTATGACTGTATTGCTTGACATGATTAAATAAATAAGATAACGCTAAAGTCACTTCTGAAATACCTTATCCAAGAACAGCTTGGAGTTCAGCTGTTAAGAAAAGAACACGAGGAAGGACATCACTAAATTATCAGCGGTGCAGCAGTAAAACAAACATCACGGTTGTTCTCTGTGCAGTGTCAGAGGACTGCTGCAGTCAGGTGGCTGAAGGTAGATATCCCTCATCCATCCTCACATTAATCTTCTTTTCACATAAAAGGGCATTTCAGAAAGCCTGGCCTATTAATCCTTCCTTAAAATGCTACATAAATCCTGTATAGGGAAAAAAAAGCAGCAAGTTGAAACAGTGTCAGTCTAGGGGAAAGCTGTCATTTAAACCAAAGCTGTGTACAGGAACAGCACATTATGGAGAGAGAAATAAATACGCTTTTTACTGCAGCCATTTCGGGCATGAGCATTCACTTGATGTCAGGTTCAATCCTCAACATTTGGGCACACTATCAATAGACTGACATACCACCAGTTGTCCCCTACCAGTTTAACAAAATTAACCTTTCACACTTAGCCATTTGCATAATAATTCACCAAATTTTTTACTTTTTTTTTTCTGTTTACCAAAATATCCTCTTTGACTACAGAGTGTTTCAGGAAAATGTACGCGTTATGTGCTCTGGGTTTCAATCTCCTACCTCTCACCCCCAGAAGTAGCTTTTTAAAAGTACGATTCCATCTATAACTTGACGGCTTTTTAACCAAAGCAGCAGCAAACGCTGACTATATTTGATATTCACAACTAAGCATTCTCACAGATTTCTGAGGTTTCTACCAGCTAGAGAGCTAGAGGCTAGCTGCTGTTCACAGACAGGAGGGATCTCAGGAGGCAGAGGTTCAGGTTTAGTCATAGATCCACTCATGAGCGCAGCTTCTGTAATCAACCAGCTCTTCAGGAGTGAACCACAAATTGATCTCTGTCTCCGCACTTTCTACAGAATCACTTCCGTGAATGATGTTCCTAGGAAAAGAAAAGGTGGCTATAAAAGTAATACAATCCCCAGAGGAAAGCAAGCTTCCTTCTCTTTGAAGTGGGCACCATTACGGAGAGAAGTTTTAAGTAACTAGAAAGTAGCGACAGGCATGGGGTGTGCAGGGCCAGCTTTGCTCATCGTTTTTGTCAACAGGGAAGGCCACAACTCCATTTCTGTCCTTAGATCGTGGCGTCACCTGAGCACAGGGACAGCAGCTCCATGCCCAAGATAGAGAAGGATGGAACACAGTTCCTACATATGTCATGACATATATCATGATATACCACTGGACATTTAGTCTCTTTAGATGATCCAAATAGTTTCAAAACGTACCTGCCCACTTGGACGCAAAGGTCACCACGAATAGTGCCAGGCTTTGAATCGAATGGATTAGTTTCCCCCAACATCACCCTTCCAGTCTTAATCACGTTAAGACCTTCCCACACCTTAAATAAATAAATAAAAATCGATTGACATTATTAAATCTTAGTAGTAGATCAAGCAGCAAGAGTTAATCACACCTCCCAGAATTACACAATGCTGTCCATCACGGCAAAGATCGCCATCCAAATATTCTAATGGCAAGACATACTTCATCTCCAATTTTTCTGACAGGTTTTTGAAGTGTCTGCTGAAATTTTCCCCTTCTGCACAGCACTTCTCCTCACCAAGGATGGGAAGAGAAAAATTTTAAATCTTAATGTTGTAAACAGCCTTGCAAAGCTGTCTGTTCATTGAAGATCTAGGCCTCCAGCTCAACTGTTTTACAAACACACTATCAACATAAAACTGAGAAAATCTCTTGTAATGAAGTTAGACTGAAAAAGCTTTCAAAGCTACGCTAGCTTAAGAGTATAGAAAAATTATTTCAACTTTTTTTCAGCTTACTTAATACATGGCAATTCACAATGGTTTTTCTGTGTAGGTTTACTGTTTCTCAAGGTCTCAGTTTTGGTTCTCCCTTTTCCCCCTGCCCTGTTCAGCAACATACTAACTCAAAGAAGAGAAAGATTATGAAAAAAGATTAAAGAAAAACGAGTTAGCAGCACATCTTCCTAATTACAGTATCCAAAACTAGGTTTTTAAGTCCTTTCCAAAAGTAAACTGGAATTCAACAGGTAACATAATCTTATTGCAGGTAAGACAATTAAACAGTCTATTTTTCTTAGCTGAGCTTTGTTCTCAGGAACTCACCATAGCTACAACAGGTCCAGAGTGCATGTACTGCACCAGACCCTCATAGAACGGACGGTCTTTCAGGTCAATGTAGTGTTCTCTCAGAAGATCTTCAGAGGCCTGCATTAAAAACCAACCAGCCAAACAGAAAAAGCTTACTGTAAGAACTTAAGAGCATATTGAAATCACACAGATTAACCACGGAGCATTCTTAGTCCTAGAATTTGCACGCACTTGAAAATTCAGAATTTCTAGCATGTTCCTCAAAGTACTTTTTGGTCAATATTTCTAAGTGTTTGCTTTAACCACAGCTGAATTTAGAAAAATATATTTTGCTGATACAGAGAGCTTATGTGACCCGGCATTTGTTGAAGACGTTCAGAGATATTTATTAGGTATAGGATGCACCTAAAAGAATAGTCTCTTCAGACGAAGGACATCAGGTTACTAAAATAAGTATGCTTAGCATGTCTAAAGCATGTAGCCAGAGCTAGGAATTGGAACTTTTCCAAAATATTCAAAGACTTCTCAAAAATTCACATTTAACCGTTCTGAAGACTGCCTCTGTTGTTACAGCATGCTGCTTTATTTTAAGGCTGCAGTTTATATCAAAAAAGTGACATACAAATTAAGGAACGCTTACATGTATTAATTTCATGGCCACCAGTTTGAATCCTTTCTGTTCAAACCGCTTGATGATTTCTCCCACCAGTCCCCGCTGGACTCCGTCGGGCTTGATGGCGATGAACGTGCGCTCAGCGATAGAAGCCATCGTCCTAGTGAGGAAGGGAATAAAAGTCATTATTCCAGGACGAGCAGGCAAGTGCAATCACAGCCCTGTATCGCATGTAATGTCAGATATTGTTATAATTGAAGTGGCTACATCTGAAGGGCATTAACCCACGATCTGCATCGAGCTGATAAATCAGTCACTATGCGCAGCTGTTCACAAGTGCCTCAGAAGTAAGTTTAAAACATTATCAGCGTGCCAAATAGAGAAACAAGCAATTAGCAAATACTAAAATCAGAAAGAAAAAGTGAGATGGAAGGGAAGGACCGTCACCAAGTGCTGCCCGGGAGGTGCTGCCCGCAGCTCAGGGCAACGTGGGCTGAAGAATTCCGCACGCATCCTCTTCATCCATAAACCAGTACTGCTGGCTGGCCAGTTTCACACGCTGCCCTGCTGCAGGTGCAGATGGACGGAGGACGGACGGATGGACGGGTGGATGGATGCACGCATATGTATGAATGGATGCCGATACCGTATGGATGCAGGCAGACA
>NW_009729935.1:0-13225 GCF_000703405.1 Apaloderma vittatum | reverse complement strand
CCAACCCGCAACATTCTGTGATTCTGTGACCTTTAAACATCATCTAGTCTGATCCCCCTGTAATGAGCAGCATCACCCAGATCAGGTTGGTCAGAGCCCCATCCAAACTGGTGTTGAGTGCTTCCAGGCATGGGGCTTCTACTGCTTCTCTGGGCAACCCGTTCCAGTGTTATGTGAATATATGTTCAGTAAGACAGCAGCTGTAGAGCTGCCCAGAGGTACCCTAGAGAAAAAGTTAAATGTGTGGCTTCTTTTTTTGTTTTCTAATAGATGGAGGCATCCTTCATTTAGCACACTAAACTGCTAAGCCTCTAGGTCATAAACAAAAGAGTTTAAATAATAAAATGATCATTTTAAATCAGGCACAGAGTCAGTATTGCAGCCCTGCTTCCCCCGAGAGCTCAGCACATGCCCTGGAGCCAGCACTTGCAGAGCTCTATTATTCCCAGCAAGGGTTCAAAGCAGGTTTTGGCCCTTGAGAAGAGTCGGGGAAAACAAGGCCAAGGTAGGCTTCTTAAATGGTATCCAAGCAGCATTTGAACCAAAATCTTGCTCTAAATGTTGTTAAGTGTACTTGCTGCGAGTTGTGGCTCATTGCTCTGCCCTGTACCAGGGGGCTGGCAGGCTCTGCCAAGAAGGACGGGCTCCTTCCAGGCTGGAACTCTGCGAGTAGATGGACCTGGATGTGTTGGAGACCAGCTGAGACATCCTTTGGTTTCCTTAACCAAACCTGCTCTTTCTTTGCTCTCAGATGAGCAGCGTACTGGTTCACCACTCCATATCCTCCACAGCTACTTCCCATGCTGGGATTGGAGAGAGAAGGTGGGCAGAGGTTCAGGCCTTCACAGCCACATTCCTTTGGAGCTGTGGAGTTTTTTATTTAGACAAAAAACTGAGAAGCAGAACCCCAAAATAGACAGGTTTTATCCTTTCATATCTTTGTAGCTCTGATTTTTTTCAACTTTTTTCTTCCCAAGCATTCCTTCTTACATGTAAACACCAATATCTCCTTCAATAAACTTCCAGCAGAGGTCTCAAGTAGTTGAGTCTCTTCAGAAAGTCACATTATTTGAATAATTCCTGCTTCTGACAGGCATTTAGGAAACAAAGTTGCCTATGAGTGGAGTACCCCCTTTTTTTTGCTTTGAATAAAGCAGTACTTTGAAGAGTACAAATCCCAAAAATTCATGGCTTTTACTGCTATCCTTATGCTCCAGTGCATATTTCTACTGGAAATGACAATTTGGTGTTTAAGGCGTTGGCAGACTGTATTGGTGTTGAGTGAAGCAATGATGTTGCAAATTGCATAGACCAAGTAAAAAGCGAAGTCTCTCAGCCCCGGGGAAGTTGGCAAAGTTTGAATATATGTTGTGGAGTGGAAAAAAAAAGCATTAGAAAACCCATAACTGTTTGGCATATCAACGTATCCAGAAAGGTTTCAGCTTCAAAGGGATCCAGTTTTTGATTGGCACATCCATCAAAGCCACTTACTCTTACCTGACTGAAGCTGCGTGCTTCAATCACAGCTTCATGAAGCCACCACTAGGTTTTTGTTGGAGTGAATGGGAGCCTCCCGACATGCGCTTTCGGCTCTAAGGTCTCCAGTTGTCTCTGGTGTATGTGATGCGTGCAGCCATTTCAAACAGTTTGGATAAAGCCGTTCCTAATCCCAGCAACTATTCTGATTTTCTCTGGTTTGGGAATTTTGTAACAACTCGAAATATCTCTCCGTGATTCCACATCATCAAGTGCACAGATTTGGATTTTTTTTTGGTTTATAAGCTTAAAGCAACCTGTGGGTCTGTTTTTATATTTACTTATAAGTCAGGCTGGAACCCCCAAGCTTCTTTCTCCTTCTTTCTCACTGTGATAACCAAAAAGAACTAAATTTTTCCCAGTCTAACTGCTGTGACCTTTCCAATCTCAAGTGCTTATACTGAATATCATCTGAGCTAGCAACCCTTCCTCCAGCATCCAGAGAAAAAGTCTTTACCCTACTAATAACTTTCACAAATGTAAAAAACGGTCACTAATCAGATGGGAGAAACACCTGGCATTTGGTGAGACTCACTAAGGCAGTGGCTTTCAACACATGTGTTGCTGCTAAAGGATGCCAGGATGGAAGATTTCTGCTATTTGCAACCACCTCTCCCACCTCATCTGGGGCAGAGAGGTGATCTGATCAGTAGAGGTTGAGCAGCACTTAATTTGTTGCTGTTGATCTTCCAGCACAGGCACCAGACACTGTGACAGAACACCTGGCTGGTCAATCATGATAAAATGTGCCCACTTCTAGTTGTATTTGCTAATAACACGGCCATTTTGAGGCTTGTTGTGGTGGGACAAGCCCCTCTCACCACCCCAGAGGAAGAAACCAAGAAGCTCTTGGGTTTCAGGAACTTGCTCAGGTGCCTGGACGTGCCTAAACTTGGTCTTGAAGAAAGATGTTTTCTGCAGAGCTTCAGTTGCACCAGGATAAGTGGGAAGGAAACTGGAGAGAGAGGAAGCTGAAGTAGTGTTTGGATGGTGGGCAGTTAGTCTAGCGGGGGAGCTGAAGGCAGCAGAGACACCCGCTCTGTCCTGAGCAAGCTGGGATACTCCATGTTTATGTTTCTGTGGTTTTGTAGCCTCACGCAGGAAGAAAAGACTAGTTATTGTGAGAAGTGTGCCATATGTTGTTGCATATGGCTGAAACATCTGCATATGTACTCAGGGATCTGATATATGTGATGAGCTTCTGTTACAAATCTAACAGTGAAGGAATTATCTTTTGATTTTTTTTAATTTTTTTTTTTAAAATCTCTAAGGCTTTTTGAGGGAATTCAGCCTCCTCGCTTTGTCTTCACGGCATTTCACGAAATCTGCGGGCACTGGTGCATGTAGAAGGTACTGACATTTGTTCATCTAGGAGCTACCAACCCTTTAGCTACCCCTGAGGATGTCTGAAGGCTGAATTGTCCAAAGCTCTTCCATAAACCGCTGCTACCAAGCAAGGAGCAGAAGAGCAAAACAGTTTCAAACTGAAATTATTCAAACAATCTAAATATGTCTTTGCACCTTTTGTCATCCTTTTTCTCCCTGGCTGATTCCTGTGACTCATAAATGTAGTACGATGTAAAGAAATCCCAGTGTACTGTGCACTCAGTGGTGATATTAAGGTAAAGAATTTAATAGGGTTACAAAAATGAGCTGAACAACAAAATAGTCATAGCAGTTCAGATAAACTGGGATAAAGAATACCGCTCCTCATGCTTAAAGATGTTCACTAATTGCCCAGCTGCCAGGTTAATCCAAGACATCCAGAAGCAGTGGCCACAGGAGATCTGCTCGTCATGTATGGAAACCTTTCCATTCTCCCCAGAGTTGCTGTGTCTTCATCAAGACGGAGTTCGTAAAACACTGATTCTGTGTGGTGCTCATACAACACCTAGCATAAGGGAATCTCCATCCTGGCAAAAGTTGGTAGACAAAAAGTGTTAGGGAAAATGCCACATGAGTGAATGAAGTGCTGTTTGTCTAGTTCCCCACCAAGCTAGGGAGATGGAGCTTCTGAGGAGCCCTGTCATGAGGATCTGAGGCATGTAGTGCTCCTCCTAGGCACACGTGAACACAGACAGATTCACATCGTTCAGTTGTACTCGTGGCGCAAAATTCTCAATCACATATAAATTCCTTCCGATGTCTAAGCAGATGGTTTCGTCAGGCAGATGGTGGGGGTGGGCAGGGGGTGAAGAGATGGAAGATCATCTGACAAAACACACGGAGGAACTGATTGAACTAGTCCATGGATATAAATGTATACCCAATAGCATTCTAGGTGCCGCTTTTCATCGTCCTACGGAGAGTGGACTGCTGATGGCTTAAAGCAGATGGGAGGTAGGGGAAAATGAATCATCCAGGCTTTGTTCATGACTTGTGTTGCTCGCTCCCCGATGGAAGAATTCTTCACCTGCATCCTCCTGTCTCCCATATGCAAGAAAGACAGAAAATAATGAACATGGGTCTAATGTGGATGTCTAAAAGTGGGTGTTTACAGGGTGCTTTCAGGCTGTAGGTGCTGAGGAGCTGCTGTCTGACAGCATCATGACTGGTAGATCAGAGCCAGGGATGTTCTTGTGTTCTGACCATAGCTAGTTATTTTTTTGCTCTCTCTTTCTGTTTGTATAGCAAAGTGTGAAGACCTTACTGGAATATATAATTTACATTCTCATTGCAAGTAGGAAGATATTACATAGAGGAGAACATCCTTGTACTTCAGATTTAAAGTTGGTGCATTTTATTTACATTTCAGGCACCCTGAGACCATAGCCAGGGCATGCCCCAGCAGCACAGCTTGTGGGTCCTATTGCCTGTGCCTGACTATTCCTGGCACTGCAGGAGAGTCTAATACATGCTATTACCTGGACGGGAGAAGGGAGGGGAGAGAAGAGTCTTAGTCTAAACAGCTCTTGAGCATCTATAACACCTCTAATTTCTCTGAGAATTGCAATGATGCCTTTTACTTGAACTGTGACAAAGCCCCTAGGACCCAATTCCCTCATGTTTTGCAAGACTGAGCTTTTAAAAGCTGGGGATGTGCTGAGCAAAGGACAGACTTATTAACTAGGGAGGGTTAATGAGAAGATGATTCCATCCTGCCTTTTTGCCAGGTGATGCCCCAGCATCTTAGGAATATGATGCAGGTAGACAAGAGAGGGAGGGAGTCATCCTGGAGCAAACCAGGAGCAGGGCACTATCTGCACCACAGGAAAGTTGAAGGACTGGACACATCAGTCCTGAGCTACATCACGGCCTCAGAAGGGAGCTTAGATGATTGTCCGAGGTGCATGGAGCCTCTGCTGTTAATTGCACCCTTAATGCTCTTTCATTTTTAGCTCTCTGTAACTGCGGTTGCACAGCTGCATTAAAAGACTTTTTAAAATACTCTTGCAGAAGCTTGCCAAGCAGCATTGCGGGCTGTTGTGGGCTGGCCAGCAGAATGGATGAGCCCACGGCCAGGCTTGCACTCCTCCAGTCCCCGTGGGACTGCGCTGAGATGGACCAGGGGCTGCGGTGCCAACTTCCCTGGGCACAGCTGGGGTAAGCACAGAGAGCCAGGAGCTTGGAGGTGCTGGAGGAGATGCTCTGAATCCCATGCAGAAGTCTGTGCATCTTGGTTGTTTTCACTTCCTAGGTGGGACCACCAAGGCGCTCTGTGGGTTTTAACCCCTTAAACTCTTAGGTTTTCCTCTTGCTGCAGGGAATTGCTGTGGGGTGAGGAGGCAGCAAGGAGACTGGAGGCATTGCCAGGTGCTCCTGAAAATAGCCACTCGTGAAATACCCCCCCGCCACCGGCACAAGCCCCTACCCAGAGGGAAGGAGTGGTAGGAAGGCAGGGTTACTCGCAGGTGAAGAGCTGGTGGTACCCAAGGGCAAAAGTGTGGTTTTGCTCCATGCCTGCTGGCAACCCCTAGTGAGGCAGGCTGCTGAGCCCACCTTCTCCCTGGTGGTGTTCCAACACACTTTAAGGCACATGTTTGATGTGCCGTTTTAATATTAGCTCCTGCAGAGCTCCTCAGCATCATGCTTGATGGGGGAAATGATTGAATGTGTCTTGGCTTATCAAAGAGTTGACTATGCCATCCATGCATTGCTCACAAACCACTCCAACTCACCGGATTGCTTCAAGACAGCTATAATTAGGTGTGGTAACTGCAATCATCATTAAAGCTCCTCATAATGGGGATACTTGCTTCTTAACTCAGTATTAAAATGGTTTAGTTCAGTATTAAATTAACACTTCAGAGAAATCAATGAAAAATACATTGTAAAATTATGTGATTTGTGGATGGTCTTGGGTGAAAACCAGTGAAAAAAAATGAGAGAGAAGAGCCCAAATTAAACCCCCGTGCTTCAAAATAACACAAGCTAAGAAATAATATATCATCAGTTTATTTGGTATTGCTTCCAATCTGCTATTATGTGTCAGAGATAAGCGAACATATGATTCCTACAGAAGGTTTCTTGGATGGCAAAAATTCCTAGATACTACTTGAATGTGCCAATAGCTCAGCATTTGTGGAAGGTGTCATCTAATTAAACCAGAATTTTTAAGTACCAGACAGCATGAAGACCAGTAATAAGAGAGCAAGATCCGCCTGTATTACAGATGGGCTGTGCAACTCTAATAGTGGGGCTTCAGGCAATATTTAATTGAGTAGTTAAATATCTTTTTCAGACAGGAAAATAAATTACTGCTCATCTCTCCAATTTATTTTAGCTTCTCAATGTTCTGTTTCCTGAGGGAGTGGTGAGGGAGTGTGGGACATCCCCAAATGTGCCCAGGATGATTTATTAACTCCTCCTTCAAGGTGAAGGGCTTATACACATGTCGCAGTTGGTTTGTATGTGACAGCAGCTGTATTCTTCTCTTTTCTTTTGAAAGACATGTTGCTAGTCACTGTGGTGGCATCAATCAGACATCTATCTATGCATTTACATTTGTGGTTTTATATACATATATATATATCTATTTTTAATTTAAAAAAAAATGCAGGAGAGAGAATTGCTGGTTCAGCATAGCATCCTGCAGTCAAATCTGGAGTGTGTGCCCCACTGGGGCCATGCAGTTTGCCCAGGAAGCTTTGCCAAGATCTGAAACATCCTTAAAATCTTTGCTTTAACTCACACCTTTTTGTAGCATGGGATTATTTGACGAATTTGTGTCAAATTCCAGACTGTTATTCCTCCAGTTGCCCAAACTCAGCCAAATAAGCACACAGAAATGCATAATACTCTGTGTGGTGCATGGGAACAGAACTTAAAATATTGGAAAATTTCAGTTGATTAATTATTGGATCCACACGATACCAGATCTACAGGTGGGATGAACGTTTTTGCATAATCAGGTGTCTGCACACAAGCACAGCCATGTGAGAGTGTATCAGGTTTTGTGCTTTCAGCTGGCTACGGGAGCATAGCTGGTATTTGATCTGGCATGAAATCTTCCACCACAAACTGGACTACTCCTTGGGAAGTCTTGAGCAGAACTGAGTTGGATGCGATAACCATGTTCTCCTTGTACGGCCTGAAATTCTCCCAAAGTTCTGGAGGGAAAGAGGAGGGTGAAGCAGCTTTTAAAGCACTCTGGGAGGAAAGGTTTTGTGTTAGTGCAGGATGATCTTGTTGTTATTGCAGTATGATTACATCTGAGAGTAACTTAAGAGACTAGAGAAAATATGGGTTTTTTTAAATTACAGGTGGTCTATTTTTCCCCTTGGTAAAAGTTTTTTCTAACAAAGTTATTAAAAGATTAATGAATATGGATGATTTCTTTGTAATGCCCAGAAACTCCATGGGCTGTAGATAAAGATGAGTTCAGGGGAAAATGCAAACTGGAAAAAGCAGACGGTGCAAAGCTGACATCTCTGAAATGTTTGTCTCCAGACAGGTTAAGCAGAGAGCGCTGCCAAGCTGCAGAAATGCAGTGTGGTTCTCATGAGGCTGGGAAAACTCCTGTGCTTCATCTGAGTTTTCATCTGTGCCGATCGCGTTAGTGACTGCAGATAGAAGCTCGGCAAGAGCTGAGCTGCTTCCCATTTGCCCAGCGGTGTTTAACGTTGAGCAGAGACAGGTCTGTGGAAAGGGGCAAGAAAAATCCACTTACCTGCAGAGAGGTCGAGGCCCTGGGTTTGATGCAAGTCCCAGTGGAGACTTTAAAGCCGCAAATCCACTCCACGGGCAGGAGCCTCCCCTCCTCTTCTCTCCCGCTTGGGCAACCTGCTCTTCTGCCTTTGACCTTGACCTTGCTTTCTTTTAACCAAACAGACTTCAGCAGCTCTGTGGTCCCTGCCGTGAGGAGCATGCTTTGCTTTGCTCATTTCCTTTCACTGCCCTGCAGGTTTTTGATGGAGATGGAGCAGACTGCACCACGCACACGTGTGAGAGGCACGGACCCCGGCATGGCCGGCTCTCTGACCCAGGACCTCTGCATAGAAAGGGGTAAGACAACAGCCTCTCCAAATGAGGGGTTTCAGGCCAGTGGCTTTATCATCCTTTCAGAGTCCAACAGCAAGGACACAGCTGCCTGGGAAAGAAAGAGTTCATCTGCTGCAAGGAATTTCCCTCTGTCAGCACCGGTATGTCCAGAGCCGGGAGTTAGCACTTCCACCCAGGATGGAAAGGATGAATGTTCTTGCTGTGGTAATTTCTCTTTTAAAGTGAATGAGCATAGATGCTTTCTAAGCTGCCTGGAACATGAATTTAATACACACCATTTCTGAGAGGACTTCAGTTGCCACCTCCTTTTCAATAAGCCTGTCTTTCCTAGACCAGCCTAAGCCTTAGCAGCCAGCCCTGAGCTCTGCTCTGTGGCAGTATCGGTGCTTTACCGGGCGGCTGCACAGCCAGGATTCAAGGTTTGTTCCGCACCCAAGGCTATGTATTGGCAGTAAATTTAATCTCCAAACATATTTTACTCTGTGTCCCTGCACATCCGTAAATGATGTTCCATATTGGCACTGGAAACACTAAATACTATTTCTATGTTTTCTTTAATTAAAATGTATTTAAAGCCCGAGTATGGATCAGCGTTGGATTCTAATGATTTGTTGCTCACAGTGGTGAACACTCATTGCCTTTCAGCTCTTGTGCATGCTCCCTGGCTGCAACATGAGGATTGTTTTATCTTCCTGGTTTTGAATCTAATGGCTGAAATGTGTGGGGGTTTTAGTTAAAAAAAAAAATCTTTTGCTAGGTAAGCCTAGACTTCAAAGTTGCTTTTCTCTGCCTTTCAGATCCTTCCTTTAGGATGTTGACTCTGCAATAGACTACTTGTTAGAAAGACATCCTGATAATAACAGACACAGATCCTTTCAGCTCTTGTACTCTCTGCCCAGCCTGCTCCAAAGGCTGATGGGTTTCGGAGAAGTTTAGATCCAATTTCATTTTTGTAGTGTGAACCAAAGTCTGCTGGTAAGGCAGAGTTTAGTCCCCTCCATCTCTCAAACAACAGATTAAAGCTGGATGAGGATAGGGTTAAGCAGGTGTGGGTGAGTTGTTCCTTTCAGAAACCTTGGGGACCAAAGGGGGCTGCAGGAATAAAAATAGTGAGATAACTGACGACGTTGTCCCCTCTGTAGGCAGGACCTGCAGAATGACATCAGATACTAAAACTTCCCTGGGCTACGTGGCTGCCCCGAGAAAGTCCCAAAAGCCCTGCGAAGTGCAGGGCTCCTTTTTCCAGTAAGTTCCCTGATAGCAGTGCAATGCCAGCATGCTGCTGTGGGCCTAAGTTTATTAGGAAATCCGGTTCAGGGGCTCTACTGGAGATACCACCTTGTAGAAGTCCAGTGGAGTGTGAGGCTGTTGCCAGCAGGGCTGTGCTGCTGCACCAGAGCTGTGCTGGAGAGCTCTTGGACACCCAACAGACAAATATCAGTAGCGTCCAGCCTCTCTGCATGAGAAAAGCAGCCATGTGTGCAATTTCTGTTACATCCTGTGGATTTTGTGCACAAAAGACCTGCAGAACTGGAGGTGCTGACAGTGCAGGGCTCAGGCTGTGAGGAATGCGGAGGTTGGCGGTGCCAGCAGCCTTCCACCTGCTGCTTTGCTTCTCTGATCCCCTTCTCCTTGCTGCTCCAGGACCCGCTGGAGTGGATGGTGAAACCAATGGTACGTGTCCACGGGTACCTTTTGTAATGCTACTTTTTGGGTAACATTCTTCCAGGAGTCATCTTTTCCAGACTCTGAGATGGTAGCTGTTGTAAAAAGATTGTGCCAGCACCTGCCCACGCCGGTCACTTGCTGTTCTCTGTCCTTTTGTAGAAATGTTCATGTGGCACAACAGGGTGCTGTGGGAAGAAATGTGAGCTCCCTCAAACAGCTCGCTGAGCTCTGCAGCAGTTCACAGCCTTTCAGAGGCTATTTTAACCCAGAAGGATCACTGAATTTGCACTTACACTGCTTCTGACATCTCAGCCAGCTCACTGAGAAATAGCACTCACACTCCTGCTGTGGTGTGCTGACTCTTCCAGGGTCAGCATGATGCCTGAGTCACAACATCTCAAAGTATGAGAAGTGCATCTCTCTTCCCTGGAAACTGGTGGCTACTTGTGATCCAGACAGGCTTCATCTCTTTGGGCTGCTCAAGGAGAAGATGAATGAAAGCTGTGGACCTCTATGCTAGCACTCACAGCCACCCTGGGCGTCCCTGGAGGGCATGGCCAGGCCTCCTGGGCTCTACAAACCCCCTGTTACTCTGTGGGAGCTGTGACTGATCTGTTCTCAGCGGAAGCAGAGCACTCTGTGCCAACCAGGCCAGGCACTGGCCCAAGTATGGGGCATTTGCAGCCCCCCCGAGGGGGCAACACCAGAGAGGAAACTGCGTGGAGCAGCCGGCTGAGGCTCCTGCAACACCACCTCTGTCTCCCCGCAGTCAGATTCCTCACAGCTGCGCCGTCCTCACCACTGCAGCGACTTTTTCTGCAAACAGCATCACCTCTGAAAAGCTGAATCTGCCTCCTATAAGTTGTACCCGGTACCCAAACTAATGGCACAGCTCTGGCTTTGCTGCCCAGCTGCCTAATCCATCTGCCTCCCATCATCTGGGGGTTTGACCCATCTCTGCACTCACTGTTCTCTCAGAATCTTGGGTGATAGCCTAGAGTTTCTCAAGGGAAAATAGGGCCAAACATCACCAGATCAGAAAAAGCAGTGTAGCATTTTAATAGATCCACACCCAGGGCATCGCTTCTCTGTGCCTGCTCCTCAGTGTCCCTGGTTTGGTTCTTGCAACTGTGACTTTAGCTCTTCTGGTCATCGTGCTGTCTCACACCCCATGTGAGAACGAGCACACTGCTGAAGTTCACACCCCTCCCCGAGCAGAGTGGCATTTCAGAGAAGTCCATGCAGTGACACGAGTGATTTTTGTCAAGTTGTAGGACTGCATTTTATAGGAATGCTTACTTCACATAAAGGCTTTGACATTTTTATAGAAATGGCTATAACTGCATGTTATTTCAGACAAGGAAGAATTTATTAAGCCTAGATCTGGATCTCCTTTTTATGTTATGTAAATAACTAATAACAACCCTTCTTCATTACCAGCTTAGTTCTCAGGTCAGGGCTATTAAATCCCCCCTTGCCTTCAGTCTGTGTCTATCAGACTGCCACATTAGGCTGCAACCTAATTGGAATTCATGAAACCAGCCCAGGTTTCATGGGATATGAGGCTGCAAAATTAGAACCTGAGTTGCAGAACTCCATGTTTCTTTGGTTTCTGTGAGAGGAGCAAGCCAAGGTATTCTGGGGCCTGGCACATTGAATGAGGCATGACAGCACCTTGATTACTTGTGATTATGAAAAATTTCACCACCACCACACAACGGGAGAAAAAAAACAAGTAAAGCTTTACTTATGTCACTGCTCAGGTTGGATTACAGATGGGGCAGGAACATCCTGCATTTTTGTGCTTTCAGGCGTGGTTTCCACCTCCTGCCATCCAGCTGCACAATCTTCCCTCAAGCACTGCTACTTCTCGCCTTTCCCTTGCCCCAGAGGTGGCTACACAGGAGGGCAGGAGTGGACGTGGCCCCTGGCAGGGCTGCTTGGGACATGCCCAGGAGGACCTCACCGCATCCTCAGTGACGTTTAGATCTTCAGCACTTGTATGATGAATCTTGGTTCTCTGAAAAACCTCTCAGTGTGTTGGAGTTTTGTTTGGGGGTTATGTGATGCGCTAGAAGTTTAAAAGCAATAAGGACCTTTCCTTACATATAGCCATCAAAGCAGTGAAGTCTCTGATAAAGTAGTCATCCCGGATTCACCTATTGCTGGGTATTTGGGGGCAGTGCTCTGGGACGCAGATGTGAATTTGAACTTTCACTGTGTATCCTAGAAGAAAAGCCCATTTCTCCCCTGTCTGGAATGACCACCCACCCACTGAAAGGGGGCAAATGCAGTGGGGAGACTAGCTGCTACTCTGGCTTCTGTGTGCTCTGAAAAGACTAGCTGAATCTAGTTCTGTGGGTTAGAAAATAGAGGAAGACCTTATTTGTGGATGTGGATGGGATTTTGTGTGAGCTAAGCACCAACTGTTTAGCATCTTTTGTGGATGGATCCAGCCCAAGTGATCTGAAGTGGCATGTGCTGAGTGAAAAAATTCATATCTGAGGGAGTTCCTGGACATAATTTCATGGAAGAAAGGGAAAAAAGAATTTTTTTTTTCCTGTGAGTTTCATTTTCTTAGCAGGGGAAAGCTATCAGTGCCCTTCCCAAAGCAATTCCAGGAACTGTAATTACACTTCTGTGTATCAAAGGAGTGTGTTTACACCTGACCTGGTCTCTGCGGAGATGAGATGTTCTGTCTTGGGAAATTGTCACCCTCAGGCTAGCTGTTCTCACACACCTACTGCAGAGCACAAATTTCCCCCGCGGTGCAGTTGTAGCAACCTGCCAGTATTCACCCAAGGCAACAGCAGTGTTTTCTGCTTTTATGGCTTTTAAGTCAGACGCGGGGCTGGAAAATAGTGCTAACGCTACTGGGGCAGGTTCTTCAGAGCTCAGTCTGTGGTTTCCATTATATAGCATTAACTTAAAAAAAAAAAAGAAGTATCCCAGAAAAACAGAGAGATAATTTAGCTACCAGGTAACTCCCTGTACTAAAGCCTATATTGGACACGAGCATTAACAGCTCCTGCTCTTCCTGAACTCCTGTGTGGCCTTTTGTTAGCATCGCTGGGCTTGCCCCCGGGTCTGCTGCAACAGTGTCTGCGCAGAGCACCCGTGGGCCCAGTGCGTGGGCAGCTGCGTGCCACACACTTGGGGTTCTGCTTGCAGCCAGGTCCTCGTAGGTACCGGTGTGGTTTGTGCCTGTGTTCAGGTATCTGAGAGTTCACTGGTGAGAGAAGCAGGTAAGGACTAGAAAATGGCCTCTAAATGAAAAGTGGCTGCTGGATTATGAAACGTTACCTGATTAAGCTAACATTTTTCCCCTTTAGCAGACAGAAATGAACTTTGATTAGGACCCGGCTATGTTTCTTTCTCTACTGAAATAATTTTGGACAAGTGCTTTTAGAACAAGCCTTAACATTTTTAATGAAATGCAGATAAATATCCCCCCCCCTCTACACACACACTCAGAACCAACCATTCCTCCCAAGCCCAGGGCTACCAGAACGGCTGGACTTTCACAGCCTGATTTGGATGGGGCAAGGTGGGCTGCACAGTGATGCTGAATAGGAGCAAC
>NW_009729934.1:3699-65065 GCF_000703405.1 Apaloderma vittatum | reverse complement strand
CGCTGGCTGCTGCACAATGCAGGCAGCGAGCTGTGCTTACCCGGAGCCTGCAGGCAGAATGTCAGAGAGAAGTGGGCACGTGTGGAACAACTGGAGTGGGGAGTCCTAATCAGTGATGGGGTTGTGACCCACAAACTGCAACGTTTGTAGCGCCGGGTGCTCTTGCCATTGTCACTGCCTGACTGTTTGGGATGAACCGTTTGGAGCCAGGTGTATGTGTTCGCTGGTTAGCTTACCCCAGGCTTTCTGCATAAATTCGTGCTGCCAGAAGGCTGTGTGGGTTATGGTGTTCACGAAAAAATAATGAATGTGATTTAAGCTTAAATCAGAAGTCACTGGTTTTGTCATGGGCCTGTCTTGCCTATGGAAAGGAGGCATCATTGATTCCAGAAGGAAATGATATAGGGTGGGAAGAAACAAAAGCTTGGCTCATCAAAGTCTCATGTGGTTAGTAGGGGACTTAAAAGGAGAAATAGCTGCCTTGTAAGAATGGTTCAGTATTAGTGACTGTTTAAGCAGTTCTTTTTCCATTCAGTTTTTGACAAAAATAGCCGTAAAGGAGCATATGAACCTAAGAGCATGTGATCTGTTTTTTGATATGTCCTGTCTTACATTTGTCAGCTTTAGATTCTCTGGTATGGCACATCTAGTCTGTGCAAAATATACAGTACAAGAGATTGATTTCTTGGGGCAGAAATTCCTTTGAGTTCATTCCTGAAAGGTGATGATTTCTTCAGTGATAAAGCATCACCAGCTCAAAGCAAGTGGTTTGAATCAATGGCTCTTCACTGCTGATTCTGTTCTGTCTGATTTACTATTAAGTTCATTCACTCAGTTCTTCTGTTTGGGAGCTTACGCTAAGATTGCGTGTGTACCTTGTGCTTCTTTCCATCAATCAGACATACACCTCGCATTTTTGGCTCCAGTATAGGGACGATGGTTAGCTTCTTCAGATGGATCCAGTGAGCCAGTAAACCTTCTGTGAGACTTCTTCTCTTGCCCACCTTTTCTACAAAACCCCCTAGCCTAGTCTCAGTGCACTTTCTTTGCATTGCCCCGAAAACATTTTTTCCACAACCTGCAGGCTGTGAATAATTCCCTGGTATGCAGATTATTGACCTTATCTGGGAACATCAAAGCACTGCAGTCAGTGTGCTGATTCTGTGGCTTCCTATCCAGTACTTTCAATGTAAGGTTCCTTTCAGCAGTGCATCAAGTGGTATCTGGGAATCTGATAAATCTAATGTAATGTTTGAACTGATGCCAACTTCTGTGCCTAGCAATAATTTGGTCTTCTGCCTACGCCAACAAATGGCAAGGGGAATCTTGCTTTTTTTCAACTGGGCATTCAGGAAAGTATTCACATAAAGGGATTTGGCTTTTCTCTTTTGAGTGTGCTGCTGCTTTTCACTTACAAATACTCTTGATGCATACATTTGAATATTGCAATGAGGAAAAACCTGGATGCTCAGTGCTAGGAAGACAAAATGGTATTTCCAGTATCATACTGTTGTACCCAGCTAGGCACAGCATGATACAACACTTAAAATGGACACTTGTAGAGTCGGGTAGTTACACTGACAATATAAATACTGTTCAGCATGCCTCACACTTGCCATGGAAGGAGCATCTTACAATGAAAAGTTTGTGCTAGAAGAATTTTAGTGCCAGTTATTTAACTTCTTGTGATGGCTTCGTTAGGGCACTGACTTCAACAAAGTAATATCTTTTAGGTGGCTTCAGAGCCTCTCAAGTATAATTTGCAAGTTGTAATTTTTAACTGAGCTATAATTTGAGTAAGTGGCACAAAAGGAAAAATAAATCATTGTAATAACCAGACTTTTGTGTATACTATTCTCATATTACTTCCTTCCAAAAATGTCCCTGTGACAATTAAATTTGCACAGTGTCTTTGAGTATCTTTTTTTTCTTTTCCGGAAAAAATCATGGTTTTTATAAAATACAAGATAACAAGAATATGTACATGTTTAACTGGTACAGATTGAACTGCAGTGTATGCAAGGAGCAGGTCTCACTGCCCTGTCCTGGTTTGTGTTCTAATTCGTCACACATACTCTGGTTGTACGGTCTCCTAACAGACTTCGGTGTTGTTGGTTTTCTACCTCCTTGAGCTCAGTCTTGCTGACTAGAATTGGAAGACAAAGCTCAATCAAACCTTCCCTCATCCATTTAGCATACTAAGATCAAGTAAAAGGAATTTGTTTTTTTCCTAGGGACTACTCTGCTCTGCTGCTTGTACTGAGCACTCAGCTAAATCTTCAGTAAGATAAAGTAAAATACATTGCACAAGGGGAACTAAATCTTGTTTTATAATGTAGAGTGTCAGACCAGTCCTGCTTTCTCTGGCTTGTGAGAGGTTGCTGTACCAAGAGAATCATTTCCCTTTGTCATGTGCTGACTCCTCTTGAACTCTTCTGTCGCTGTGGTTCTGCAGACTACTGCAGGATGACTCTTCTTGCATCATATTTGCATATCATTTCCTTTCATCACAGGCTGCTTGCTGAAGATCAGCTCTCCTGTGTCTTGTATTGGTCGTTTGCTTTTACTCACAAAGAAGGACAGTTTAGATTTATTCTGTGTCTGCTCTGACCTTGTGTTGATAAGTTTTGTACTGAGTCTGTACAACATCTCACTCTTCCTGGCTGTGTCTCAAATGGTGTTTATATTTACAGTAGTTATGTAGCATCTAGCAGTAAGAGTGGCATTAGCAAACCTTAGCAGATGATTTTTTGCCTTACCTTTGGAAATTCCAACTCAAGATTTTAATCTGGTGCAGTTTACATGAGTATGAACTTCACCTCAGACAGATCTGTTTTTCACATGCACTTTGTAATAGAGGGGGGTTTTATGCCTACTATTGACCCAAAATAATTCATAGACCAAACCTGGCATTCAAGCGCTTTGGCTCCTTCAGTACATACTAATTGTGTATTCTCATTTAACATTAGGAAATGTAAGTCTGACTCTGTTCCCAGGGATCCTGCCTGGGAGTCTATGCTCGCTTTCTGTTGGATCTAAAGTACATATAAAGATAAGCAAGTGACAGTTATGTCACTGCTGGGGGAGGCGTCTCTATGTATATTTGGTGGATGTAGTGCTGAGACCAGCAATACAGGAGATACTGCTGGTTTGTTTACAGTAGAAAGCCGCTACTATTTTGATGTGTCTGTTTGATCTCCTATTACAGAACACTTGCGATGCTATAAAAGCACTTGATCTGCATATACTCATTCTGGTAATAACACCACCGTAAAATCTTACTATGAGTAGTTTTATACGTATACAGCTTTGCTTATGCTCAGCCCTTAAAAACACAGCTTCTTAAAAGCAAGCACACAAATGAGTCATATGATCATCAGTAAAATATCTAAGTACCTATTGGAGTTTATAAAGCATGGTCCATGGATTAAATGACTTAGAGCAGGCATTTATGATATACTTGAGATCCTGGATTAAATCTCAAAATGCCTGGAAAATTCCCTGCAGTATTAGCCTGACTCCAGATACTCGCCATTCTGGCTAAAAGATCCTTACTCTGTGCTATGAAGTTAATGGAAGAGTATCTTCTACCTGAGTCTTTGGGGCAAAAATCTTTTCTGAAGACATCCTTGTTCCTCTATATTCTTTCAATCTATACAAAATTGTAGACAGGACAGTTTTAATCCAGAAGTGAACCAAGCCCTTGTAGTTGAAAAAGAAAACTTGTATAAAAGTGAGATCAACTGCCTCTCTTACTTCTCTTGGCAATGTGTTGCTGTTCTGTTTTACAAATTAGAATGTGTGTTGGGATGTTTTAGTGGAGGGGTTTTTTTTGATTTTGCTTTTATTTTTCCTTTCAAAGAACTCTTCCCAATTTGTATCTTACCCATCATTTTTGACTTGTACATTCGACTATACGTTCTTATAGTGCTCTGTTCAGGCTCTCGTCTGGATATCATAAACAAATTCACTTGTTCTAGGTAACAACAACAGCAAATAAAATCTTGCCTGTATTAGAGCGCTTAACTATTGTAGAAACTGAAGCTCTCTCTGAGGTGCCTGCGCTGTAATGTGTGAAGATTCTTGCTCTCCTGAGAACTCTAGTCCTGGGCCCCTGTTGAAGGCAAGATACTAGATGTGGTGTACTCAGAGATCTGACTCTTTCCAAAAACTGATTGGCAAGTAATAGGTGTTAGCTCTTCAATAAAATCAAAGCATGATGGAAAGTATAGAGGCAGTTTTCATTTAAATCCGTCGTTACCCACCATGTCTGGAGTATATCATAATAGAAAGTAGATGATCTCTTGGGAGGAGTAGTGTGGAAATTTGGGGAGAAAAGGGAGGAATCTAGTAACAGTTTTGATGTAGGAGTCATGTCATCTACTGTTGGTTTTTTTTGTTATTGCGTGGATTACTTGAGAAAGTAAGTTAGCAAGTTGTTTTCCCAATCTGTACTTTATAGCACACTGCAAAAGGGCCTTTGTGATAGCTCTTCTGAATACGTATTTTCTGAAATATTCATGTGAAAAAAATAGTGAAGTTTATCTTCAAGATTCATCCTCACACTTCTTTTTTCTGCAGATTAGAAGTGATACATCAGAGATCCTGGAGGAGACCATTCCACTCATTAAAGAAAAGGTGATGGAAATGAACCACATCTATGCCAAAGTTGATAAATTAGAGGTTTGTTTACTGCATCAGAAAATTTACATCCTTCTTTTTATGTGTTTTATAGGCTAACTGCCCAGGTGTTTGTATAGAACACTCAGATGTTTATGGCTCTCTGTTGTCTTAGGTTTGGTTATAAATCAGTATGTTTACCCATTGTTCAGCACATGTAAGTGCTTATGGGTTTGGAACATCACTGAGTAATTTATTGCTGTGGGTTCTACAATTCTTAATGGTAGATTAAAAGCGTTAATTGTGGTTTTGGTGTTAATAATAATGCTAATAATGTTGATTTGTTTTGTGACATGAAAGATTGTATGTGAAACCATTTACAACTGCAAAAATTTAAGTGTCACGTCCAGCGCTGGACATACACATTTTTAGTTGTTGATGATCATTGTATGTAGTAGTGGAGAGCTCTCTGAGCTCCCATCTTCTGTTGTGTCTGTTTTGGTGTTTATTGTGTTCTGACTGAGGAAAGCCAGCATGACTCACCAAGATGATGCCCTCACCATATTTAGTAAGCAGTAAGTTAAAATTTGTGTTAACTGAGGGCAAGTTTGCCTCTGGGAGGAGTATAACGAAAACATGATGAGATAAATTGTGTGAAGTTTAAAATCAGTTTTAACTGACTCACAGTGAAAGAAACCAAGTGTTTGTGGCATTAAATCCAGACAGGCAGTGGTTACGCTTCAGGCTCTAGCACTGTACAAAACCATATCCTCTGCTAAGGTTTATTACACTGGGAGGAAGCAGGCAATTGACTTAGCTTTCAGCAAGTTTTCTTCAAATGCAGTTCATTTTTTTTATATAATTTGCATTTATACACCTACATTTGATAACGGACTTATCAAGCCACTTCATATTTTATGGACTTACACAGCACCAGGAGAAAGCTTCAGACAGGAGGTTGAGGCAAGGAGTTCTAGGAAAATAGTGGGAGGTCAACTGTTAACCAGTTCAAACCTGTCCAGTTTTCAGAACTGAGTATCCTAGTCCAAGAACTAGGTAGCAGGTTCTCATAAAACTTGACAGTTTGGAACTGTCTCACCCGTTTAGGTCTTTGTGCAAATTCCATGCTTATAGGTGGTAGGGATTTTGGGGAGAGTTGCAGGGAGGGTGTTTTGTCTTTGAATAGGAAAATAAAACTAAAACTCTAAACAATTACTTGTGCCAAAAGTATGGAAAGCACCAGGGCTCTGTATTATTTTTTTCTCCTCTCATACATGGAAGGGACAAGATAATTCTTCCTGACCCCGTCTCCTTAGTACAGCTGTAGGGCACAGTTATTTGGAATATGAAGAAAACACCAGTCTCTACTAGGCTACAGGTTCCTCTTGAATAATGCAGCAGAATTTTGAGAGGCTTTTTTTTGTTATCAGGTTTTCTCTGTAACATTACCACCTGTAATGGCAGTAATTTGAGAGCACAAGATTAAATTGGCAATTTGAGCAGTAGTTAATGTTTTAATTAGAACTTTTAAATTTAAAGCTTTGCATCAGTGGAGATTTTTAAGGGAGAAATTAACTTGTGCTCCCAGAAGTAGAAAAGGCAGGGACTGTTGTGTAATGGTTATATAGGATGAAAATCTGCTGCATTTTAATTTTGATGTTGCCACTAGTACCCTTTGGGCAATTAGTTTTCCTGTTCGGCCTTACTTTACTCATTCATAAAATGGGCAGCGCTCAACTCCTCAAATTAAAAAAAAAAAGATGCTTAATCATGAATAGAGAGTATCATAACTCTTTACTAACTGTTCTGTATTTTAACCAATAAATACTGTGTTCTTTTTAGTTAGCTTTGCCTTATGGCGCAAATTGCAACTGAAACTGAACACATGTACATTTTAGGTCAATAATTCTTAACCTTTTTGTAGCTGAAAATCACCTTTCACTATCTTTTCCTCTGCTGTCTCCTTCCTCCTGCTACTCTCTCGCTCCTACCAGTAGCAGCAGTCTCTTTGCGGGTTCTGAAGAGATTTCCACCTCACTGCTGAAATGTTGCCAGACCTTTAGACACTGTGCAAGTTCTTACATGCTCTGTATGCTGAAAAGGGAGCAAAAGCCTGCCCTTAGGTAAGGAGAAAAATCAGTCTTAAGTCATGACCAGTGGTTCTTTCATGGCTGTAAACAACTGTGTTCTACTTCTAAGTGTGTACCCCTTGGATATTTATATCGGTGATAGTGCACTCTGAAATCTTGTTAAAGCTTTTTCTTTGATGCCTGATCTCTAGGTAGGATGATGTTGAAACCCAGCACAGGTGCTTTCAATTTTCACTTGGTGTTTTTCCTCTTTCCACAGGCATTTGTTAAAATGGTTGCACACCACGTTTCATTCCTAGAAGAGCAAGTGCTCGAAGCAGAGAAGAGCCATGGCACCTTTCTTAATACCGTTTGCAAATTGTTTCAGTGTGCAACTATCTCATCATTTAAAAACGTGAGTATTTTTGAAGTTGCTTTCAGCAGATGGGAAAGTTAAATACCTGTTCCATATCAAATGTGGCCTTATGGCAGATTTAACTATTAATTTTAAGTGGTCTGAAAGAACTAGCTATAGCTTGCTTCTGTAAAGGGATTTAAAAAAAATTTTAAAATTTTAAATATTTTTTAAGAGATGCTGCTTAGAAGGTGAATAGTTCCAGCAGTAATTTTGCTCCTGACTGAAAGGATTTTCTCTCTATATCCATGTGCAAATAGGAATCATCTTGCAGTGAGAGACGTAAGCATAGATTGTTCTTCCTGTTTGGTCTTTGGTTTTACGTCAACTATGTCAAAATTCCTTTATAGGGTCACCCATGGATAAGCTCTAGAGGGGGGTGAGAACTCTTTCAGTTAGTTTTAGTCATATTTGCTGATCTAAGATTGTTGAGAGTCAGAGATAATGATGTCTGATGTGGTCCTGAGGAAGCTTCATGTATTCTTTGTTCTTTCTGTCTCTGTTCTTCTCTAAGAATATCTTCATAGCACTTATCTTTGCTCCTTATTTTCCTTCTGTTGTTTCCCCAGCAATTCATCACAATCTCCAGTTAGCCTCTTCTGAACTCATCCATTCCATTCCTCCCTCTCCATCTTGATGTGATCTCTGCCATATTTTTAGTCTTAGCATATCTCTGTCAGGGTCCTTGTTCCAGTTTCAGCTACTTCCCAACTCTCTTTTGTCCCTTAGGTATTTCTGCCATTGTGTTTCTCTCCTCGTTCTCTTCCAAGTGGCTTACGTACCAGTATGTATAATAATAGTGAATAAGCAATAATACACAGGGATCAGTGATCATATAGGTACAGCTGAACCATTTCTAATTTTCCTCCAGTCTCATAGCAAGCTCTGGAAGCTTCAGTTGCAGGAAAAGTCCGGTTCAGTTTCTGCAGATCTAGGACAAACTTTAACTGCTTCAAGAGAATAATGAGTATTCAGTCTGGTTAACAGAGGTGGGGACGGGAGACAGTGCATTCTGATTTAATCTTCAGCTGTCAAATTCTAGTGAATCTTTAGGAAAAAAAACCAGTTTGATATAGACTCAGTGAAGAGTTGTAACTTGGCCAAATTTGGTAAGATTTTCATAGGAATGGGAAAATGTCTCCCTGATACAAGGGTAGCTTACTGCCAACTTAAAATATCTGCTATATCTTATGAAGGCATCAGAGTTTTACAAAAGACCTAAACAACACATATTTTTCCTTAATTTCATTATCTAACTGACTTAAAACTTGCCAAACATGTTAAACCTTCAGCAGATAGCCAATCTGGAAAATATATCAAAGCTGGAAGTTCTGCAAGGTTGGTCTGCCTATACAAATAAAGTTGTATAACTGGGACGCCAGTAAGAATGTGAAGAAGGCCAGACTGTTTACTCAAAAGCTGGCTTGAGTTGGGCTTGAAGACAGTATAATGTGTTAATATTTTTTTTTCTTTATAATTCCAAAGAAAAAGTTTGAAATATTGTGTATTCAAGCTTGCAGGCATGTTGGAATGATAATATTGGTGAACAAAAGAGAAAAATAAATAGGGACTGGTGTAGCTTCTTAGTGTACTGATGTTAGCCCCCCCTCCCATCCTTTCCCCCCAAAACAGTACAGCTAGAAAGCACTGTGAGAGAGGTAACAAGGACAAGTACAGGTAAGGGAAAGTTAAACACAGGAAGACTCAGCCTGAAGGAGGACAGGGTGGGGGTTTGTGAAGTCATTCTGAACATGGAGCAGGTGAATAGAGAATGATTATTCACTCCCTCCCATAATTCAGGAACTAGGTTTGCGATAGAAAAAGGGAGGTACTTACTTTATATTATGTCATAGAAGTTATGTCCATAGGATGTTATGTATGCCCAAAGCAGTTAGTCAAATTCATGGGGGACAAAATCTGAAATGATAGTATCCAGCCAGTCTGTCTCCTCTCCTTAGCCTTGGGTCAGACTTCCGTCAGTTTGAGAGTACCCCTCTCTCTGAGGGTGTGCATGTGTATGTATTTCCTCTTCTAATTAAACAGGGATGCTATTTCAAATGCAAGGGAAATCTCATTCTCAGTTTTTCACAATTATATTTCATGGTGGAGCAAAATGCTGTAATGTTTGCCTTTTTTATCTTTTGCTGTGGTTTTTGAGTATTCAGAAAATTGTTTCATATAGACTTCCAGTGCCCCGTAGCACTGGGAAACGTATCTAATCTGCAGGAGAAAACTGAGTAATCAGAATTCACTCTTTGTGTTAGGAATATCCAGAGGTAATCTAAAAAGAAATGTTCTTATACTAAATATAAATTACAAATATGACTGGTTAAGTCTGACAGGTTACAAGAATATAACACCTCCTGTGGGAACAGAACAGAGGAAATAACTTCTTGTGAAGTTTCTGTCTCTGTGGAAGAAAAGCTTTTCTTCTGTAAAGCTTGAGCTTTGTATGGCAGAGACTGTGATTTAAATCTTTTATCCAAAGATGTTATCTGTGCCCTGGCTGAATGGGGTTCAGCAATCTTAGAGAAAGGACAGGAAATCTATTTTAGAAAACTTCAGCATGCAGGGTTTAAAAAAAACCACTGGTATCTTTTCCAGTGGAAGAAATCTGAATGTCAGCAACTCTTGCTGTTTTGGGATGCATCTTGTGATATCTGGCATTTTCTTAAAGCCAGAAATTTTCTTTCGATGTCATTGACTGAGAAACTCACAAATATTTATTTTTGAAGTAATTTTTAACCCTTGTATAGTTGCAGGGAAGGGATTATAAAATCGTAATGTCCAAAAAATCTCATGCTGAAAGAAAAAGTACATATTTGTTGATTTCTTTTCTTCAGAGGCTTTTTATTGTCTTTTTATTTCCATTAATATTATATCTCTAGAACAGCAGCTGCTTATCTGAGGTGGGGTTTGTCTTGTCTAGGCTAAGGTGCTGGCTAATGGTTTTTCCTGACACCTGGGGTAGACTCTGACAAATTGAACTGGAAAATTGATAGCGAGATACAAAGTATTCTATGTGTTTCTTTAATAGTTCATGTGAGCTCCATAATGAGCAAAAGTTATTGATGAGTTACACTGACTAAAGTATCTAGGAAAGGGACCTGTGTTTAGCAGTTCTTTTCACCAGTATGAAGCATGGAAGTGGACATAGACTTCTGGTGGCAGTCTCCATGAGTTGATAGTAGATTCTTTCTCTGAGAGAAGAAAGCTCAGAAGGACCAAGTATCTACATAGAGTTAAAGTTTTGCTTAATGTAGAAGACTGCTAGCTGGGCTTGAATTTTCATAAATAAGTCTTAGCAAAAAAATTAATAATCAGAATGAGAAATCTTTCCTATATTGAGATATTGTATTTTTAACTTTCACAGATCATCCTTCAAATGTAACTTCATGCAGGTTTCAACTTCACTATTTGCTATATATTACCAATTTCTTCTCTTGAAAACTCTAGAGAAGCACATATTGGGATTTCTGTTACTGTCTTTGCTACTGACAATGTGTGATCACATATATGTCATGCTACTTCTTTGTGTCTTGTGTACCTCACCAAATAATGTTTAGTGTTTCCAAAATGCTAGGAGATTTTTCTGACAGCCTTGAAGAAAAATATTTGTTAAATTATAACTAAAACATACCAGATGGGAAAGATGAGAAGAGAGAAAATAGAGCAGAATATTTCAAAACTGGGGATGTATTTCAAACTCATTAGTTTTGAAGTGCTGAATACCACCAGCTATTTTTTTAATCTTGGGGAAAGTAAAAAAATCTGACATGTACTTAAATATTTAATGCTAAGAACTTTGGGGACATGTTTAGCTTATTTTACCTGCACCTATGCTTGAAGTTCATCCTGTTCCAGTCTGATTTGGACTGATTCATTGGGGGGCGGTTGAGACCCCCGGAAAGGTCACACGTGTTCTGTATTGCGAAAGATAATACTTAAAAATTGGAAGATTGAAGGGAGGGGATGCAGACAAGTCCCAGAAGTCAAGATTTCAGCTCCCCATGGTTTTAACCCTCATTCACCCGCTTCTCTGAAGGAGCCTGTGCAATTCTCAAAATGAAGCCAGAGTTTCTTGCCAGTCTGCTGAGCCTGGCGTAGAGCAGAACTTGGGGAGGCTTGGCCATCGAGCAGTGCCTGTGGTTTGGCGGAGCAGGTGAGAGTGCTTGGGGCTAGGACACTGCCCGCAGGAGTAGAGAGGCCCCCGTGCACACACCTCTGTGCTGGGAACATGAGGAAGGCTGGGGGAGAAGCGGGAGTCTGGGCTGGTGGGATCCAGCAGGCACACATACAGCACTGCTGACAACAACAGTGTCCAGTTTTTAAGTGTGCACAAAGTCAAAAATACAAAGTGCTGCTGGTCCCCACGTGGATCACTTTGGTTTGAATGCACTTAGAGCAGTTGTAAAACTGGAAATGTCATTGTCAGACTGTCCAAAGCAGGCCAGCACAGTGGCACATAAATAAGGATTTGCGCAGCACACGTTCTGAGTTACACAGGTAGTGATGGGGAGAAACCGGGGTGTAATTGCTGCTCTATAGAGAGCAGTTATTGCAAAGCATCTCTTGTACTAAGCAGGTGCCACTTAGGGGAGGCATCAGTTTTTCATCAAGCCATCTTGCTGAAATGGTAGCGGAAAAAAAATAATCTCTAGTTTATGTGCAACAAAGACGTTAAAATAACAATCCAGATTCTTTTTTTTTTTTAATCAGTGCTAATATTGGCTTCTGACTTCCTGTTCTTTAATGGGAATGGATTAGGCCCTTTATGTTTTGAAAGAGACCAAGCCAATTCCTGTTGCAAAATTCCAGTACTGAGATCAAATGAATGAATAAAAACAATTAGGAAAAACTTAGGTTTGTCAGAAAGCCACCCTCATTAGTACTCTCATCTCTTTTCTAGCATAGAAATTGTTTTTAAACTATAATTGCATCTCATTGACAAAAGCTTCTGGCTGCATATGTAAAGATTTGTAAAATACTGCCTTTCTGTAAGCTGGTATAATCTGTGCCAGAAAATAGAAACCCAGCCTCTCTGCATGGGAAAAGCTCCTCCTCCGGAGTTCAGTTTCAGTGACTCTATTGGTTAGTATTGTTGAGCTTTAAATATATTCCGCAGTACATGGTTTACTAGGCTTTGATGCTTGCTCTTGAAAGGCAGGAAAAAAATCTTCCTTCAGAAATGTTTTGCATAACATTGCCCTGTGCAGAGTTAAAGTAAATTAGTTACAGAAAAGATATTAGCTGGCGCCAGTGAAATAAACGGTAAATGTCTCTTCACCCTCCTCTTCTCTTACGTTCCTTTTGTCTGCTCCTGTAAGGAAGGCAGCAAGCAGTGGCTGCTGCTCACACTATTGATTTAAGCATTTGTGTGTTACATGTTGCAGCTCTGCACCGGCCTGTCTTCTGGGGCAATACGCGATGACTTCAGTTGTGTCAGATTTTCTGTATTTACATTTCTGTCTTCCGCACGGGGCTCTGGTGTATACATTGTTATACACATTGTTAAATGGGATTACGTGCATTCATTGTTACAAAACAATGCATGTAAAACACCATTCACAATCCCAGTGGTTCAGGGTTCCTGTTCATAAACCTGTGTTGTGCTGCTCTCGAATCTGAAGAAACCAAAAGTGGTAAAAATAAAAAAAAAAGCTAAAACTTGGCTACAGTGTCTAGCATGAATGCCCTCAGGCCAGCGGAGCAGCATGTTGTGAAAGGTGCTGCTGAGTCCCTCTCTTAGCAGAATTACCTGTGTAGATTCTTCTGACAGCATCCCAGTTTCTTTGTTACAGGTGTGCCATCTCTACATCTAGTGTTAAGAGAAATTAACCCCATTTTGCAAAAGGTCTTAGAATTCTCATAGCAAAAAAGGATGACTGGCTTCCCTGTTACAGGGTTTCTTTAGTTATGCTATTTTTCTCAGTTTATGCTCTACGAGCTACATTTTAAATTCTAGCTGAAATGCAGAAACATACTGCAGATTACATGATGTCAGGGTTAATCATTTCAAATTGATTGTAATACTTTGAGAAATTATGTTCTTGCCAGCCATAGTTGTGGTGAGCTCGTTGGGAACTTTGTTTTACCATATTTCTGTGGATTATTGTCTTCACAGCAGGGTATGCTCCGCCACTTATTTCTGTAACCATGTAATATATACTTTTGTAATGGTGCCTCATCAGAGGAATGTCTGTAGAAATCATGGTCTCAGTGTGACAAAAGCAAAAATTTCTTTGCTTATTTCGTTCCTATTTTTAATTCTGCACCAAAAAAAAGTTGACCTTTAAAATTATTTTCTGTTTATAAACATTTTACTTAAAAGATGTCACAAGAGTAATTTCTATGATAAAATTTAGATGAAGTTGGCAAGAGGGAGTTTTGTAAAGGAATTTTTACCCTGAATTGGCTTTTGTAATATGCAATATATCATACCTTGTGGATTTTCATGATATCCTAAAGTGATGCTTAAACAGGAGCAACTCTCCTATAAATCACTCTGTAAATCAGGTTGACTTTTTCTAGAAGTACATTTATAGATTAAGAAGACTGAAATGTGAAGGCTGGGAAATAAATATCTTGAATCCTGCATCCTTTCCAGTAAAGTTAACCATAAGCATGTATATAGCTATCAACTCGTATGCAAAGAGATCCATGAAATAGTGTTGTTAGTGAAATCAGCCTGAATGTTAAACGCTTTCTGTAAAGTCCTTCAGATAATTTGTGTACGAGGTGAGAGGTAAAGCGAAGCTTCAGGCACTGGTGACTTTTTTCTTTCTCCCCGTTAACAAATGACCACAGTGCTGCTAAAGGCCATGCTGCTCTTACTAAATCGCCTGTTCTCCAGAATGCCCTGGGTGAGCGAGGTCCGTTAGAAGGTGGTGTGACTTTCACACAGGCATATTGTGACAAATGTGGCTTCTACTTCCTCGCCCCTAGGAAAGCTGGAGCCTTATTCTGGCGCTGTGGCACTGCTTGCTTATGGAGTTCATTACTGCCTTCCTGCCTGCCCTCCCCCAGCGTCACACAGATGTCTGATTAACTCCCCCTGCCTCCACGCTTTCCTCCATCTCCTTGTGCTGCCACATAGATGTTTGTACTCGGGACACCCACCACCTTTTACAAGTATTTTATCAACTTTTACAAATATTTTATCAACTCAGGGCCTCTGCCTCTTCTGCCTGAGACTGATACATATGGAAATCTCCTGGGGGATTCTACTGGTCTTCTCTGTGACTCATTTTCCTGATGACTACTCTTGTCTCGGTGGTTGATTGTACTTCCTCCGTTGGGATTTTATTTGGGACCTTTTTTAAAGAGTTGCATGTCACCTAGGAGCATGTGTAACTGTTGAGAATAAATACCGGTACTACAGGGCAATGAGAAACAGGAATAACCAGAAATCAAATAGGTGAAGTGGGTGCCAGACTCTTGGGATGAAGATAACAGTGGCTGGATCTTTTGTTGGTGTGCTGAAGTAAAGTGAAACCGAAGTTTTATTTATTTCCTATGCTGTGCTGTTAACTGGGGCCGTTTAGCTGTTGCTTCTGCAGTACGGAGGGACACCAGAGAAGCAGCAGAGAAGCAAACTGGGGTTGAAAACCACTGCAGGCTGTCTTAATGCAAGCTGTTGCTCTTGGAGCTTTCAGTTTAATGCATGCAGTCTGCCACATTAATTCCTGAAGTAGCTCTTAAATGCGTAGCTGTAAAAGGGGTAATCTTGGTCCAATATACTTTTGAAAACAGGAATTTGAATGTCAGAGCAGGAGACACACACATATTTGTTTCCTAGCATCAAAATTGTCTCAAGTAAATTAGCAATTTTACAGTCGTCTTCAAAATTATGAAATACGTTAATAAAATCTCTGCAACTTTTTTTTAGTACAGGGAAAGCTACTCATGAAATGAATTCAAATCTCAGGAAAAGGGCAGTAAGGAAGGAACTGAGGACAGTAATACTTAAGCATATGGGTTTCGTTAATGTGAGAATGAGTAAAGTGTTGGAAATGCTAAGTGAATTCAAGAAACACCTGGGCTCCTTTGGGGAGAGGAAAGATCTAGTTAAAGATCTGAGCTGGAAGTAAAAGGGCATGAGTATGAGGAATCTGGGACCAGATGAGGGTTTTTTCACTATAAAGAATGCCTTGTGTTTAGGTATTTGTGGCTTGAATATATCCTGCTGCTGTCTTTTTTTCAGTTGCATGTGACATAGGCTGACATTTGTTTACTTTGGTTATGACCACAGCATTTTATTTTTTCACTATTTCCAGTCATCAGGAATCAGCAGCTAAGAATTTTTACCACATTCAAATCATGGTAGGTAACATTGGGAATACATCAAAGAAAGGTGACATTCAGAGAAATTACACTATGCTGTAGTGTTAGGAAGGAAAAATAGTTCTGTGGACTAGTAATAGGAAATGAATGAGAGATCTGCAGCCAGAAGTCACGGTTTCAACTTTCACGCACTGACTTTATCATTACAGCTGGGGCATCTATTGGAGCCAGCGTTTGTGCACATTTAGTGTGCAGTGACTTTTGTCAAAAGGTTTTGTCTAGCTTCCCGTGGACACGTTTCTACCTCATGCCACCATCACCAGGTGTCCTGATCAACAGGACAGCTTCTGTAAAGGAACTTGCTTTTGGCATTTGCCCATCTAGCTCAGGACCTGCTGCACACTATATCTGTCACACTAATGGTAGCTGTCACACAGCAAAGTAGTCCATCAAATGCTTTCTTTATAATGATGCCGTGAAAAGGCCGAAATCAGAACTTAATAGCCTTGATGTCTATTCAGCAGGTATTCTTTATTGCAGCGCTGGGCACACCTGGGATGACTCCACCTGGTGTGTGCCCCGAGAAAGGCCAGACGTACAGCTTATATACGGTTTAGACATACATATTCATGCAATTTCCGAGAACTCATTAACATGTTGCCGCCCACTCCCGCATGCATAATACAGTCTGTCAGAGGTTGTCAGGGTCTCTAGTGGTCGTTTTACTTCATCATGGTAGTCTTCATCGGGCTGTCCTGTTGATGGGCTCCATTCAGTTAACTCCTTGTCTTTATTAAGAGACTCCAAGGCTGGCCTAGGCTGGTCCTGCAGATCTTACTGGCCCTTGGGAGTCCTGGAGTGTTCCATGTTTGAAGATAAGAGCATCCTGCCCTTGGGGATAAGCTCTGCTTGTGGAATACCTGTCTCACACCTCCATTGTCCCACTAATTCTGTTCGGTAAGAGCATCCTGAGTTTTACATACCAGCTAAAACTACAGTTCTGTCTATAACTATGACTCCAGCTAAAACCAGAGCTTCAGTAAGCACCCATTGAAAAGATGAGAATTATTAAAGGTCACAAGTGCAGATCTGGTGATTATTTTTTTTCCCTTGGCAACAGCTAAGCAGAACTTCGTGGCACATAACTTCAGAAATATTTATTCCTCGGTGACCTGATGCCGTAGCAAATTCCTTTTCGTTTGCATTACTGAAATACTTGAGTGCTCTTTAGGATTGTTACTAGAAGCACACTGAACGTCAGAGGAAATACCGTTTTGTCCAACAGTAAAACAAAGCTCATACCACCGTGTGTTGGCGTCCTCTTAAGTCATAGGCCCAACTTCTGGGGCAAAATGCGGATCTTTAGTTTTCAAGAGGGTAAGAAGTTAGGACTTTTTTTGGAAATGAATTAGTTTTAAAATTGCACATTTCACAAAGTGGAGAAATATTCCTTCTGCTGGTGTGCATTCCTTCTTGGTGGGGCTGTTTGCGCTTGTGCCAGGCTGTGTTGCAGGAAAGGTGCTGCACAGTGCTGGAGCCTGGCTGAGCAGCGGCGACTGGCAGATTTTCCAGAACCTCCCAACACGAATGTGCACACGCAGGCACACGCTCCTGCCTTGGTTCTCTTTTGCACACTGTCTCCCAGCGTATTACCCATCCCCCACTTCTTTTACAAAGTGTTTCTCCCTGAGGCAAATTTCTTTCTGTCTGGAGTACCAAACGTGTACAGACACTTTCTTTTTTTTCCTGTAAGGTTTCCTACTGTAGCTATTATAAGGCAATAATAGCTAAAAACGCTATTTTACATAGGTTCTTCTGTTTTCAGTAGAGAGACTCTGTGTGTGTGTAAAAAAATAAAATAAAATAAACCCGTAATTCATGGCTAAGCGAGGCCAGGTTTCTCTGGTTTCTTTTTTGAAGTGTCTTTACTCAGCAGTCACATTTTTTTCTTGTGGTAAAAAATGCAACATGAGCAGATGGCAAGTATTAACACATGAAATGCAGGGCCTGCTTGAAGTTGATTTAACTGTGCTCTAGGTTTCTGACGTTGGCTTTCAGTTAGTTAAGTAGTGTTTACAAGTTAATAATGAATTTGTTCCACTTGGAATATTTAATGTCAGTTGAGCTTCAGCAGTAAAGAGATTCTTTAGGAGTAATCGAAGAAAGCATGAGGTTTCTAGACACTGAGCTTGTGAAGTTTTTTTTCTTTGACTTATTTTAGGGGTTTTGCCTTTAATATGGAACTGGAAAGAGAGGGAGAAGGAACAATAGTAGGTAGCAATACACAGCCTTTTTCTCTTGCTTTGAGCACTGCAGTGATACCATACCTTATAGCAGCTTCATATGTGAACCATGTAGTTTGCAGTTTCACTTCTATTGATGTTCCTAAACTTTAGACAAGGATTTGAAACCCAAAGTTTTATGTAGCAAATCAGGCGACATTTTCATATTTCTCTGTGGTCTGCTTCCGTTCTTGTTTTGGAAGTATGAGTGCAAACTATTAAAGAGGCAGCTATATATAAATTAGCCCACATTTGGCAGCAAAACTGTCTAGAATAGGGTGATCAAATTCTGTATTTTCAGTTCACGTGCAAGACGCCTTACTACTACACCACATGCTATCTACCTAATAACGTTTGAAACTAAGCCAGCTCCAAGATTTGTAATCGTAGTAAGAAGCAATAATTGGTTGCTGCTAATTGAGCATCATGCCAACTTAGTATTTTTACACAGCAAATTTCTCTGTGAGGAATGCTCTGTCAAAGCTACCTAAACCTGCAAACCAGTATACTTTGTCAGGCAACCTGTAAGCATTAGTGCACACAAAGGGTTAACGATTTTTACTGTTTGAGCAATTGGTGAAATGTAGTATGGTTTGAAGGCTTAGCTGATATTTCTGGCATTAGTTTTTCAGTTTTGTAAAATTGTAGTTTTAGCTTTGTTACAGCTTTTGTAAAATGTTACTCACTTCAGTCAGTTTATTCAACAAGACTGAAGGTGGAGTTTCTGTTTGGAAAGGATATCACGCTTACTTCACCTTTGACTTGAAATACCAGATCACAACTGCCAGATAAGACCAAACTAATTGCTCTGAATATGCGTGAGTGTATCTTTAATACCGAAATACTGACAGTGAGAGACTGTGTCCTATAGGGAGGCTTCTCTCCCAGGTAAGCAGTGCTTAGTTGAGATCAGCCTATGAGCAGGCAGCGGTGCAGCTGGTTTCAGGGAGGCCTGAGGTCGCAGGATTTTACCTACCTGCCAGCCGCTGGGGTCAACCCCCGGGTTAACCCCTGCCTGTCCCGGCGTGCTCCGTGCTGCTGCTGCATGTGGCTCCTGCACAGAAATGAGACTTGTTAACCCGTGCGCTTTATTGGGCTTTGTGAATGGGTGACATCATTGGCAGCCAATCAGAAAGTGCTTTAGGGCAGAGTTTAAAAGCTATTTCATAATATATTTATATTCAGTGCAGATATTTTTGGGCTTCAGTAGCATTCATTTTGTCGCAGAGTCCATGTGTCAATATGGCTTGGGGGAAAAAGAAAGGTATGAAAATAGCATGTTTGCCCTTGTTTTTTTGTAATTCATCTGGGAGGCAAAATGCTACAGAAAGCAGAGCTGGTAAGCTGCAAAACAGTTATTAGTGAAACGATTTTTTTTCCTGCAGCAGCACTAACGCTGCGAGCCAGTCTTGGGTGATTCTTGCGTGCTCCCTGCTAGGCTGCTCGTGCTTTAATAGCCAGACCTGCAAATATTTCCCAGGCTGCTCTGGTTTGCCAAGAACAAAAATGCAAGACAGTCTGCAGGAAATGCGTGTGTGGGTGCGTGCCAGCCAGAGTCACCCGGCAACTGGGCTCGGCTCTGCTCATCTGGAGGCACCTCAGCGTTTTTTCCTCGGCCAGGTGTTGGTTTGGTTCGGTTGGGTTTGGCTGCTCTGGGCTCCCCAGCCCGTTCCCCAGCCCTTGCACAGCCCCCACACCCCTGCCTTGCCTTTACCTAGTCACACCCACCGTTTTATTCCCTGTTAGTTGACACAACTTTACCTATGGAAGGGATAGGATTTCTTCCAGAAAAGTCTGGTTAATCCATGCAACGCCCCCACCATTCCTGATTAACTCTTTCATTTCCAGAGTGCCCTCTGCAGCACGACTGTGCGGCCTGTAAAACCAAGCTATTATGATTATTTCCACATCATAACAACAACTGTTGGTATCAGTTGTTACTAAGACAAAACTGTTTTTATAAAGGGAAGAAATGTAGGCTTGTATCAATGGTGGGACTACTATTACTTTTATTTTGGGCTGTTTCTCCTCCCATTTAAACAGTGGCTGTGCTCATGTCAGGTTGCTAAACTCAATTCACTTCTGTTTCATGATGGGCTTGCAAAGCATATGAGTGCAGTGCGAACTCCTTCATCTTCTTGGGATCCCAGAGCTTTTATCTGCTCCTGAGAAAAAGACTTGGAAAGAAGCCTTTCAGATGCCAGCTGTATCTCTAGTGTCCTGTTCAGCGCTCACAATGTATTTAGAAAATGAGGCATACAATGATAAGAGAAAGTTTGTTGATGTACTTATTTGGAGATCACGGAAGTGAATGCCAACTGCAGAGAGCTGTAGACAGACCTTGCAACATTGAGAGACTGTAGCCAAAATGAAATGTCAATAAATATAAGGTGATGCAAATGGAAGTGACAGGAATGAGGCTTTTATGTATGGTATTGGTCTCTGCATTAGCATTTTGCCCTTAAGAAATAGATCATGAAGTGATCAAGATGGGCTCATGAAAACCTTCAGCTCACAGTCAACAGCAGGCAAGAAAGAAAATTTAATGTTATAAAGAACAAAGAAAGAAAATAAAAACCTTCTTGTGCCACTCTCTAAACCTGTGGCTTCATCTTCAGTACTGACTGAAGTTCTGGTCCTGTTGCACCAGGAACAGGAGTTTGAAACCGCATCCCTTTGGGAAACAGCAAACTGTGATTTTTAGTCTTGTATTTTCCACGCTGAAGATCAGTGCACTAGAGTTCTTTGAAATCTAAAATTGCATGAGACAGTAAGTAGAAATTGTTACCAAGAAATAGTCTGAAAGTGAACTAAAGGAAGTTTTCATTTAGTATATCACTGAAGTTGGGAACTTGCTGTTGCAGTTGTAAATGAGAGAATATTTATGTATGTTCAATTTTATCAGTCATTTAGCAAAGTTACATTTCTGTTTCTAGGAAGCTCTATGGTGCAAATGCCTGTAGGTTTGGAGAGTATTCAAATCAGGAATGCTGCATACTTGCCCTGTTTTTACACTCTAAGCATCAGCTGTTGGTCTCAGTTGGAGAGAAGTTACTAAGCTTCGATTTGACAGTGTAGGCATGCTGGCTCTTCTTGTATTTGTGGACAGATTTCTTCTTGTACTACTGTAGAGCAGCATCACAGCCGCCGACTAGAGCTTGACATAAAAGCCAGACCTCATTGATCTTTGTTTCCTGCTGTATTACTCTTGGAAACTGAGTGTAATTTTCCATCTCCTCTGACTTATGAGTGGGTCAGTCTTTGTGTTTTCTGAATGCCTTCCCAATGAGCGTTACAATACTGTATATTTTGCCAGGCTAAATCTAATGCTTCCAGTTTTGCCACATTTCTAGCATCTGCTGGATTGTCCAAGGTGCTGTGTGTTTTGACTTCCCATTGCCTTAAATGGAAATATAGTGGGACTAGGACCTATCTGTTTTAATACTTTATGAATACTTTCTTTACAACTGTTTCTCTGTTAGGAATGTTGAGTTTGTTCTAACCGTGAAGTCACCAGGCATGATGTGACTTTATGTGACTGTGAGTAAGGGGAGAGAAGCTAATATCCTGTACCTTGTCTTTAGGAATTCTTTTGATACAGTCACCCACAGCATCTTTGTATCCAAATTGGGATGTTATGGTCTAGATGGGTGGACTACAGGGTAGGTGACAATACTGATTAGGTCATTAAACCGGAAGGGTAGTTGCTAATATTTTTTACTCTGCCTGGATAGTAGTTAGAGGTGTCAGACATTTGCCTAATCTTTATGAATGACCTGTGGGAGGAGAAAAATGCACCTTCCTCAAGTTTGTGGACTATACTAAGGGGTGTGCTCCAGAACAGGGCTGTCTTTCTGAGGACATCAGCTGGCCAGAGGGATGTGCTCATCTGAATCTTTTTAGATTGAACAAGGACAGGCACGAAATCCTGCACCTGGGATGGAGTAACATGCTGCTATGGCACAACCTGGGGATTGACCTGGAGGAGAGCAGCTCTACAGAAAAAGACCCAGGGATCTTTTTAGATGATAGGCTAAGCATGAGTTAGCAATGTGCCATCAGTGAAGGCCAACAGGTGATTGGGCAATATCATGAGAAACATGACCAGTATATTGAGGGAAGTAATTATTCTTTTTAACTGGGCATTCCTTAGACTTTATCTGGAATACCACATCTAGTTTTGGGGGCCACAGTACAAGAAAGATGTTGATAAACTTGATTGAGCTCAGTGGGAGGGTCATCAAGATTCTTGAGTTGGACAGTGTGATCGGTGAGGAGCAGCTGAGACAGCTGAGCTTGTTCCGCCTGTAGAGGACAAAACTTACCAGGAGACAATAGCAGTCTTCCAGTGTGTGTGTGGAGTTTCCAAGAAGGTGAAGCTCAGTTCTTTAGTGAGGTGCACAACAGATGAAGGAGAGATAGCAGTCATCAACTGCAAAGGGATATTCTGACAGCTTCATCCATTCCTTCAGTGCTGCTGGACCTAGTGTAATAAAATTTGTGAGTTTATGTGTGAAGTTTCGTAGTGCTTCATTGCCCCCATTTTACAGATAAGAGAACTCAAGTACAGAAACTGTAAAGGCTCCTGTTTGGAGTCACTCAGACTACATCCAAATGCCTTTCTATTATGAGCTAGAGCTCAGTATTGTCTCACATCCTTACTGCCTGATTGCTTGTTCATAGCCTCAGACAAGGAGTTGGAAGCTTGTTTTGTATTACGATAGTATTGAAACAGCAAGCCAGCGTGGGAAGCAGGCTCTCGCCTTGACTTGGCTACTACTATTGACTCAGAGTGAATCATTTACCAAGTTAAGGAAAGGAGTGTGAACTCTTTGTGCTTGTCATGTCTATTTGGTCAATCTATTTTTTTATTAGCCTTATCTGATTCTCATTATAATTACAGGCTCCTTCTGTGTATAATGCTGCCTCACACTTCAGATGGATGGTATTTTTTTTTGTTTATTTTTGTCTGTGGTATTATTCCAGAAATTTAGAGCCATTGTTCCTTGGGGACCTCAGCTGCTGGTCCATGTGCAAGAGGCTCCAAATGTTTAAATGTCTTAGATGAGAAAATGTGTTGGTATGAATTGATTTGCAAAGGGAACTATAAACTGAAGCTATTACTATTCTGGTATTGTATGTACTTGCCTCAGACACTGCATTAATAAAGAAAGAGGAGAAGCTGCTCATAAAAGTCTAGGACTGACAGCCTTGGAGTCTGCTGGTTTTGCCTTAACTTGTTTCTTTAGAAAGACTGAAAGCCACGATAACATGCCTGGTTGAGACTCCCTAGCCATTCTCTTTAGCACCTTTGTGGAAAAAGCTGTCTAACATCTGCTTTGAAGGTCTGTGGGTGTAACCCTCGGTCCCCTAGGAACTGGACTGAGACTGTCAGCAAGTGATACATCAGTGACTGATGAGCAAGTTCACTTTGGGTATTGGACAGGAGTGACAGACGTAACAGCAGACTTGGACTTCGCGCATTTTGATCGGAGTGCCACTGGATCATCTGGGTGCGGCATTTTTTTAATTTATAGTTCAACTTATGCAAGAAGGCTGAAAACCTACTTAACCAAAACCTACCTAACCTTACTACGAGGTGGGGCTTCCCTGGCAGCTAGGGAATGGAATAAATAGCCCAGAAATGCTGAGTTTAAAGCTTAGGGTTAACACTATTAAGACCACAGGCAGAGTTCAAGTAATTTATTGCTTTTGTGCCTCAGTTACAATCACTGAATAATATAACTTTTGGAGGTCATCAGGTCCAACCCCCTACAGAAAGTAGGGCTAACTGAAGTTAAACTAGGTTGCCCAAGGTCTTGTCCAGTCAAGTTTTGAACATCTCTTATAAAGGAGACTTTACAGCCTCTCTGGGTACCTGTTCCAGTTTTTGACCGTGTCTTTGTGTAGATTTTTTTCCTTATGTCTGACTGGTGTTTCTCTTTCTGCAGCTTATGTCCGTTGCCTGTAGGGTTTTTTACACTGTGCCGTTCTGAGTTGAGTCCAGCTCTGTCTTCTCTGTAAGCAGCCCTGTCTTCACTCATTAGACAGTTGAAGACATCAACTAAATTGCACTTCTTGTCTTCAGGCTGAAGAAACCAGCTGTCTCAAACTCTCCTCATAATGTCTGTGCTCTAGCCCTCTGTCCTCTGCTGGACTTGCTCCAAGTATGTCAGTCCAGTAAATCCTTCATGAACTGGGGAGCCCAAAATCAGACCCAGTACTCCAGATTCAGTCTCGTGGCAAAATAGCAGGAAGTGATCGCATCGCTCAGTCTGTTGGTTGTGCCCATACTGATACCAGGACTCTGTTAGCTTTCGTCACTGCCAGAGTGTCTTGCTGATTCAGGTTCATCTTCTTGTCTCTGAGGACCACCAGTACTTTCTCTGCAAAGCTGCTTTCTAGCCAGCTGTTAATTAGGTTAGCTAACCACTGATTGCCCTTGTTAGATCTATGCTGTTTCTTTTCAGTAGTCTCCTTTTCTTTAAAATGCTGGAAATGAATTCCAAAAGGATTTGCTCCATATTTTTCTCTGGGACTGAGGTTAGGCTGAACATCCTCATAGATCCCTGGATCTTCCTCCTCAAACCAGGACAGCCTTCTTGAAGATAAGCATGACATTTGGCTTTTTTCCAGTCATCAAGAATCTCCACTGATTGCCTTGACCATTAAGATGACTGACAGAAGCCTTACAATGATGTGAACTGCCAACTTAAGCATCCTCAAATACATCCATCTAGTTCCATGCATTTTGATGGTTTTTTCTGTTTGTTTTTGTTGCATTAGTTTTTTACCATTCACTGTAATAGTTCCTGTTTAGATCTGCCTGTCTTACATATTTCCTTAGGTTGTGCCATTAGATGGGGACCTGGCAATTCTGGGAGCAGACCTTGCACTAAAAACCACAGCAAAGAATGCATAGAGTTGTCTTGCTAGTAAAATGAGAATACTTGTGTTAGAAGGTTATTGTGAAGGGCAAATGGCCAATTTCTGCCCCTCGTGCTTCTGTAGATAGAAATACCAGGTATTATTGTTATTTTTTATCTTAGTTTGTCTTAGTCTTTTTTTCACGCCTATTTCCTTTTGGGTCTCCTGAGGATTAACATATGAGGAGCAGCCCCAGATAGATTACTGCTTCTTGTCCAGAAACAAATTGAGAGGCTGGGAGTGCTGAAGCCAGGACAGTCTGCCTTAGCCTTGCAGACTGTCAGACCAGTCACAAATGGCAAAACAAATCTAGACTTTCCTTTTTAAGGGACATGCTCCTTCTGGCAACAGTATATCAGGAAAATTATGATGTAATTAGTGAGAATCTAGATCCATCACTGAAGAGAAAAAAGCCTGGTGGATAACATGCCTAAGCACAAAATCTTAGACTACACACTTAGAGAAAACACATTTTGCAGCAAGATTCTTCAAAGCTGTCACATCTCTTCTGCATCCCACACTCTTCTGGCAGAAGAGCCGCTGCATCCTTGTGTTTCTGTCTCCTTATTGAAGAGCTAATAAACTGCATTTCCCATGGCTTCAGCAAGATTATTGATTTGTGCAGTGCTAAGTATTGCAGCTTTTGAATAGATCTTTGCTGAAGAGGTTGAGGGGGGAGAGAAAAGAGGGTATTGTGGGGTTTTTTTCCTCCTGTACTCTTTTTAAAAATTATTTTGACTTTTTGAATCCCATTAGTATTTATGGAGTAAAAATAGCTGTTAAGACTATTTTCATATGTTTTCATGGTACTGCAGTTCACAAAGGGAAGGCTGATTTATCCTTCACTTGGAGAGATTCTAGTATAAGTCAGACATGAGAAGTTGTTGTTAATAACTAATTTCAGCCAAAAGGATATATGTGATGCTTTCTGGAGCTTGCATGGAACTGGCCTTGCTCTGAAGTGCTTACACAGAGTGTTCAGAACAACAAGAAGAAAAAGATTATAATTTATAATAGAGATGGTAATATGATCATGCTAAGAAAGATAAGGCATGTGCCTTCTGAGTTACAAAGCAAACAGTTGAGGGAGTGAACTTCAGTCTAATCGGTAAATTTTCTATTTCTGTTGTGCATCATTTACTTCATAAACTGTGTTAAGAATGAAACCTACACAGTCAGTGAACTAGTTACTGTGCTTTTGAAACACATAAATAATACTAGAAAGTGGTATGATTGCCTCATGTTTGGAAACAGTACACCTCAAAGGTTGTATTGTCCTCAAATTAGAAGACTAGTTACAGACCACTGCAGGAAGAATTTTCCCCCACCCCCGTCTGTATCAGAGGTAAGAAAATTGATGCAAGAGTTAATAATCATCTGGGAATAATCCAGAGGGATTGAAGGAAAAGGAGAAGGTAAGGCAGTCTTCAGGTAGAATCCTGTAAAGAGTGAATTTACAGAGGTTGTTACTGGAAACTTTTGGGAGTGCTGTGGGTGAGGTCAGATGTCCACCGCGGGTGACTCCAGCTCATGATGAGCACAGGTACCAGAGTCAGAAATAAACTTTTGCATTTTCTGAGGAAGAAAATTCTGCGACTCGCGCTCCTCATCCAGCCACATTCTGGGCACATAGAATAATAGATTTCTTTACCTTGCTGAGATAGTAAAGATGCTGTGCATGTGAAGTGAAGCATGCAGTCCAACTCTCGTAAGTCATGCTGTGTAAAATATATATACTGTGGGAGATAAGCAAAACCTGGGCTCTGAAGCTTGTGTTCCTAAAATTGGAGTGGTTTGATATTATGATGTTTGCCTTAGGACAGAAACTGCTACTGTCCTGAAGAGGAGAACTTGCAGCCGTACTCTGGCTTTTGCAGTTGATAGTTTTGGCACCTTAGTACAAACCTGCCTTCATCGGTGGTTTAAGGTCGCGTGCCAGACCCAACTAGGAGGGCTCTGACGTGGCAACACGCTTCCTTCTGCTGATTGAGAGAAAAATAACCTCTGGGGGAGGAATGGGGAGGACACCTGTAGGCGGTGAAGTTTTCAACCAGTGCTGCAGGCTTTGCTAGAATTCCCGTCAGTCCTGATTTAAATCTGGGCTCTGCCGTGACTGGCCTGCGTGGCCTGACGTGTCTGTTGGGACAGAGCACACAACCTTTCTGCCTTGATTTCCCAAGGTGCAGCACTGTTTGACTAGTTTGTAAGGCAATTGCTAAGATTAATTTTCAATCTTCTGTCTATTTTGAAGTTGCTAATTAAAAGATGATTCATTGATGCTGGTTAAACACCTTTGAGAAGGTTTAAGAAGCAAGTGTTTAACAGAGAAGAACATGTAGGTGAGGATTTGTTGTGCTCAGCATCAGAGCTGATGTGTGAACATTTTGGTACTTTAGTTCATGCATTTTTTTTCAAAACTGTCTCACAAGAGTTCACTAGCGCTGTGATGGATGGGCTGGCAACAACCAAAAAAATGTTAGTTGGAAAAGTCAATGTCGATGAATTTTTAAGTAGTATGTTTTCAATGCTGAACTTTAAACCTGTTTTAGTAGAACTGAAAATTAATTTATCGTTGTTATGTAAAATTATATTAAAAATTAAGATTGAGGGGGATCCAAATTGGCATTTGTGAAATTTTTCTGGAAAAAGTGAAAATGTTGGCTTGGGTTTGGAACTGCTAAAGAAACAGGTTTCAGTTTTTGCCCTGTTTTGATTGCTACAGTCTTGGTATTGATTTTACTACCTGCGAAAATGACCAAATCTGAAAAATAATTATTGCCAGATAGCCAAGAATCCCGTTTTATCTTTTGTAGCAGAGGTCAAATTGCTATGGCAGGTTTCTGTAGAGAAGTGCTCCTTGAGCTGGTTGGTTTTCTTTGGATATCTGCAGTGATGCTGATCCACTCCAGAAAGCTTGGCAGTCTTTCACTGTAAACTAACAGGAGCAAATATGTTTATTGTTGTCAAGGGAAAGTTATATTAATGCTGCTGCAGGTGGTGGGTAGATGGCAGTTGTAAAATAAATGGATTCAGGAGCTGTGGACTTCAGGCAACACCACAGTCCAGCAGTGTGGACAAAATATTGCTCCTTCTTCTGCTTTTAGCAGTTGAACTACCAAGGCTTTAAATTTGGTAGCCTTAAAGGAGACTTTTTTTTTCAGTGGTTCTTAATCTGGAATGATTGCTGTCAGAGTAAGAAAGAAAGTTCAAGTTATCAGCTGAGTTTCCGGAGACACTGCCTGTAGGTTAATTTCCTTTTTTCCTGGGTGAAATGATATCCGTCCTCCTTTTTTCAGGTAATCGGCTATTTTCTCTGTCTGTGAAAATAGCTCAATGTTTTAGCTGTAATGGCCAAGCACACTGCAAATAGCCTTGATAAACACAGTGTTTGAAATAGGGTCAGAAATCCTTATGATGCCAGACCTTTCTGCTGGGACACTTGGTGGCTGTATCAGTGCCTCTGCACCCCAGGGAGATGGTACCTACAGCGCTTGGCTCGCTGCTGCCCAGGGGGCGGGCACTGCACCTCTGCTGCTGGCTCCTGCTCCTGCTCCCTTGGGGAGGCTGTTGGGAAAGAGAACAAGTTGGGACAGACGGATGAGTTCTCTCGCTGGGCTGGGCTCATGGCTCATGCCTCATGGCTCCTGAGGGGTAGGTGCCCTTACACCTCATGTCAGAAAAGCAGTACCAAAGTGGATTTTGGGACCAGTTGTAGATACTTGGATAGAAGGGGAAAAAATTTCCATATTCACATCAGGAATTCTTACAGCACTCACCTTAAAAGTAATGTTGTTGTGCAGGCTGAGAAGCCTGGCTATGAAAATGAAACTGAGCAGATGCATTCAGCCCAGCATTTATTTTTCTTCAATAGAAGGTAGAATCTAACTGTCTGTGAATTAAGCTGTTTCCTGGATGTGATACAACCGGTAAGTGATGACCTTTTGACCCAGCTTTGCTGTTCTCATTCTAGGCTGCAGTTGTCAAGAGTAACCATGATGCTCTTAAATGGGTCATTTTCTTACTGCTCTCGTTTATTTAGCTTTATCAGCTGCCGGGCCTGTCTTTTAGGGGCTTCAAACTATTTCTCAAAGGGTGGTTTTAGTGCCTTAGATATTATGTCACACAACTTGTCTCCATGGATAACTTGGCTGCCTGTTAAAATGCAACTGAAGTTTCTTAACATTGCCACCAGAAGTTTTAATCTTTCAGGCATGATGCTACATGCCATTTATTTGCCTGAAAGTGCAAAATTGTTGTGCGTACTTTATTTTTCAAAAGCTCTTTCAAGTGTTTTAATCCTTTCATTTCTACTATTTGATCTAGCTTCATCTAAACCTATTATACTTCCTTCCAAATGCTAAATTCCTCTATAATTCCTTTAATCTTTGTTTCCTCAGTTTATTCACTCATTGTTGGAACTGTAAGTTAATTAACAGATTCCAAGTTTGGGACAAAGAATACAGGGCATCTTAACAGCGGTTCTCTTTCCAGCTGGTGTTTTTCAGGTACACTGTAAACTCTAAGCTTGGCCATCTCAAACCTGACCTAAGAAACGAGTTAAGAGGAGAAAGGAGGATTTATGGCACATAGGTGCTTACAGAGGCCAGTGAAACAACAGAACCTTACCTGAGGCCTTTGTAGCCTGCAGGAGACAAACACCATTTAGTCTTGTGGCCACTTGGCCTTCAGCAAGCTCCTGCTGCGGTCAGTGCCCCTGGTGGCTCTAGGACAGCACCTGTTTTCTCAGGGCCATAATGTGGCCTTTATTAGATTGTGGCAGACATGAATCAAGTGATCTAGAGGTGAAAAGCTATTTGTTACTGCTTAAACCTTTCTCTTTTGATGATTTTAATAGGCTTTGGAATTTCAAGCCATTCCCTCCCCCTTCTTCCCCCTTTCCTCCTTAGCAGGCAACCATATCACTTTTCCTTTAAGTTTCACAGCAGCCCAACCACAAAGGAATTATTTCATCTTCCGTCTGTGTGATGTGCACAGCCCAGAGGTTCCTCACGCCCTTGTCTTTTAATCCTGTGTGGTGTTTGTACCATTGTGAAAGTAAACTTTTCTCAGAACCCTTCCTCATAAAATACTGTCAAGTCATGTGGATTGGCATCTTTGCCTGTCATTTACTACCAGTTTGGCAGCTGTACTTCAACGTAATGAAGAGTGAAGTAGGTTCTTTGACGTAAGCTTGTAAGAAGTGTTCCTTGATGAAAGTTTGGTGTGGGTAGATGTAAAACAGGAGCTTTTATAAGTACATGAGGCACAGTTACAGGAAGCCACCAAAAGACTTGCCTGTGTCAAGAGGGTATATAGAAAACATATAGTAACTGCAGGTCAGAAGGGACCAAATGTATCAAGGAACCATAGTATGTGTAGTACTAGGTAAGTAATAAGATATTCTTAATCAAAGTGTCAGATTGCTATTGCAGGGGTCACCAAAAAAACCCACCCCATAAATTGTCATTGCAGTCCTGGCATCGTCTATTTGGAAGAATTCTAGATAGTGTTAAGAATAAGCAGTTCTAAAATAATTGGTTACAAATCAGAGCAGGACAGTGGTTTCATGAGCTATAGGAAATCCAGAGTCTGCTTTTACAGTGTGATCACACTGATCAAGGCTTTCTGCAGACTGTCACTCAACCTGTGAAGTTCAGTAACTAATCCTAACACTTACTCCTTCCTGCCTTGTTTTCTCCTCCTATGACCACTGCCAGTACTGCCCTAGAACTGAAGGCCAGATTATTTTACTTTGAAAATTGGAGTGCTTTTTAACTTTCCACTCTCTCTGCTTCTACTTTATGAAAAATACAGAAAATGTTAGTATTCCATTGTGAGTTGTTACAACTGATTATTTTTACAGATTCTTTGGCCAGGGTTTTTTCTCCTTTCTATTTTGCAGAAGTGGACCTCGTTACTAGTAATTCTTACATGATCAGATTCTTCATCTTGTCTTATTTAGTGGTTGTGACTGTTGATTTTCAATCTTAGATGAAAAAACTTATATTTTATGTTAAAAATTCTAGTATTCTGACCGTTAAAAGGAGTCTATCTCCTTTTGCTTGGGTCTGCGCATAAATCCTTCAAAACCACACGCATCTGTTGACGGTTATCACTAGGACTATGTTTCTCCCCCGCAGCAAGTTTATATTTCCTAACAGGTAGAACACAGTGCTGATCTCTGAGATCAGCAATCAGGGATGTGCAAATCAGGAGCTGGTGAGCAGAACCCCCCAGTTCATCCTGCCTGCTCTGACAGCGTCAGCGAAGCTTTGGCAGCCACTACCTAGGTCATAGTACAAATGAATATTTACTTTTTAAATTGTGCCTAGATGTATGTGGAGAGCCAGTATCTATTCCAAAGAATTAGCAGAGGATAGTCTCGAGAAATGTTTGTAAGCAGATGCACATCTTGAAACACGTGAATAAGAATTAAATACAAATAAATACGAGGATCACATCTAACCAGCAAACTATTCTCTAGAAATACATTAGGTTTAGAGCCTGAAGACCGTTTGCTTTATGGGAGGCATAGGCTCTTCATTTTCCATTGAGACTGGGATTTTAGCTAGAGGTTTGAATTGTTGCACTACAGAAATACTATTTTATCTCCTTAATTTAGGATTAATTATTTGAGTTCTTAAAAACCCCAGAAGCAAAGCCAAATCCCTTTCTGTATTTCTTCTGTAGTCAGTATTCTTCAGTTACTCATTTGCATTTTTCTGTGCTTTAAACCTAATTTCCCCTGTGTTCTACTCTATTTTTATCTGTTCCATATTAATCCAGGCAAGACGACTGCGAAGTCTGTAGAATCAGGTGTGAAAGTAAACAACTTCACCTTCTCAGCACTGTTTACAGAGCCAATTATCTTGTCTTGAGAAGTAACTTCAGTTCTGAGATACCACTTGCTCTCCCCACCACTGCGTCTCTTTTACATGGTCAACACCTTCAAGTATTATTTCCTGTCGTGTAACAGTAAGATTAACTTCTGTCTTGTTCTTGTTTCAGAGACATCCTCTACCAGCAGAACGCTCCTATGACTTGCCAAAACTCTACCGAACTGAAGACTTTTTTCCTATGAACTATGTAGGTACTAAGTATCAAAACAATTAATTTATAGGGAAGGTCGCCTGAGTTTATTCTTATGGTTCATACTTGATGACATTAGGAAGACCCAACTGTTACGTTTCAGATCTTTGGCTAGCGTCTCTAACGGAAGCTAGAAATTTCTGGTCATATTGTAGCTATGTGGAGGCTGGAACATTTATTCTAAGATTTGATCATGGTAGTTTGCGCTTACTTGAAAAGCTTCCTAATTCAATGAGGAAAATGTACCGAACCTCACTTTGGTTACCTGTACATTTTTATACTTAAAATGATGGGAAGGTTGAAGAGGGCTCTAGTATAGCATGTTAAGACTGTCAAGTAATGTGCTAATCCTGCTAGCTTCACACATGCACAAATGTTCAGATTTTACAAGAGAATGTGAAGTCAATGTCTAAATTTTAAAATACAATAAACGGCACATGGCTGAAGCTTCCAGCACTCTCTTTCAAACTAGGAATAGGGCTTTACAAGCTGTTGTGTAATATAACTTGAATGGTATAAATAAACTTTCTGCAAAGCTGTTACCAACCTTTGGATGTGCAGTTTTGTAATGCAGATGCTGTGTAGCCAGGACCAGGAGTAACATGGTTCTTCTCCACATATGTGTATGTTTTGGGGGGTTTTTTTTGACTTCAGAATAGGTCTAGGGAAACAAAAACCACTCAGTTCTCTGAATAAGGAACATTAGGAAGAGAAGGTTCTGTGCTTTTCAGATGATTGGCTTTGCATACAGTACAAAACAGAGAAATAGAAATAAATGCTCATTTTAAAAATACTTGTGGAAAAACTCAAAATGGAGGAGCCAGTGCAAATTCTGTAGAGGAGAAAAAAAGCTTATGGTGAAAGTAAAGCTACGTGGCTTTGAGTAACCATGGAGACCAGTGCTTTTCTGATGCAGAAATAAATGAACTCAACCTTTTCATATTTATTAGTGGGACTGATGATGAAAGATAAAGTCGAATTAAAATATAAAGCAATTGAGGAGAGACCTAGTCAGTGTCTGTGCCTCTGCAGTGCAGGTTATTGTAATGGATTACTACAGATGAGCTGGTATTAGAGAGGCAAATTAGTTACGAAAGGAACAAAATACTCTTAGTTATACCAACCTGTTTATCCAAATACCAGCTTCTTTATTAATACAAATAAAGTGATGGTATACACAACATATTCCTGAAATCTTTTGGTTCTGAGAAAAATGGAAATAATACCAAGCAGCGTATGAATATATGTACTATGAAATGGTAAACTGCACACTGTAACTGTGTTAGTGGATATTTGAAACCTATTAATTCTTGCTGATAGAATGTTAGAATTTTCCTATAATAACACTGGGTGAATATTCAGGTTTCTGTCTTGAAAATACATGCCAAAGGGTTCGATATTAATTGGAAAGTTCTTGCTACAGAAATGACACTGCTGAACAGAAGACAGCAGCATTAAATGTCACTTGAACTTTCAGTGAGATTAAGAGTTTAAGAGATAAAACTTCAGTGCTGATAATTCTGCAACATCATGTAAAAGGTTTTGAATAGAAATCACAGTGTAGATAAAGGGTTAAGTCACAGCACCCAAGGGCAAAGATCAAGTGTGACATCAGTGTCTGATATACTGGATGGAAAACTGGGACTTTAGCAAAAGCTGTCTGTCTGTCTCTGCTGGCAGATACCTGTTCTGTTGGGTTACTGGCTGTAACTGTGCTTCAAGCAGTGAGGGGCAGGGGTGGGAGCGGAGGAGCAGGGCTCCTGCTGCCCCAGTGCCTCCCGGCTGGCGCTCAGCGCAAGGAACGCTGCTTCTAAATAACTGCTGGTACGAGCCCGGGAGAAATAAAGCATCATATAAAATGCAAGTCCCCTTCACAGTCCCAGCCTGCCCTTGCCATTCTCAGGTATTTGTCAAATCACAGGTCACACCAGCTCTGGAAAAGTTTTTTGTTGTAAAAAGCTGCCTTGTGTTTAGAAACAATGTCTGTGCTAATAACCTCCTTGTTCACTCTCACCGTTACAGCCTCTAGGTTTCAGATAGCGTATTTAAGATGGAAAACACACTTCGCTTTGCTTCAGTTCAGGTAACGTGTCTGAAACAAATCCTTTAGAGTCTTAAGTTAATGGTCTTTCTGCTCTGGTGTGCTGGGCAAAGTCTGGCCAGGCTCGTGTGTTTTCAGGGTCTCCCACTGAACACAGCAGCAGAATTTAAATGTCAGCTTGAGCCGGCTACTCCACAAGCACCGCTGGCACGTTTCTAGAGTTCTGCTACAGAGCTTCAATAGCGTACGTAAAGACTGGATAACTGCCATCTCATAAAATTCTAATGGTGTGATATGTAAAGATTACACAAACTGGGCTTAAAGTTCCTTCAGTTTTATTGGGCCATTTACCTCTTCTGCTTTTGCCTTGCTCAAAAACCGTGTGGTTAGCCTCAAGTCTAGAAAGGAATTTTTGCCTAGGCTAAAATCCAGATTTGAAGAGTAACTTGTTTGAAAGTTGATGCCACTTAAAACAACCACCCCCAATCTTTCTTGATATTCTTAGTATGACAGACTATTTTTGTGCAAGACTTTTAATTTAATCACTATCTAAAATAATATTTCCTATAACGGAATTTTCTGGCAAATGAAGCATTCTAAACAGTTCATATTTTATAGTCTTACTATTAAATGACTACAGTAAACAGGAGCTCAGAATTTGGAAATTTGGCTGTACTGATAGAGTTAATTAAATAAATTGTATTAAAATTTATTAAATATTATTATTTGAAATAATATTAACCTTGCCAGATATTGACACAAAAATTATGCAGATGCCAAAAACGATACCCAGCTTTTTATATCATTGCTTAACAGAGGTTGTTGTACTACTATAAAACAATTGATTTTTTAAAGTCTTTTAAAAAAACGTATTTGTAAAATCTCTTAAACCCTAGATGGAATGGCACAACCAAATTCTGAAATGTCTTGAATTTTCAGACTGTAGCCTCCTGTGAAATGGAACATCCTACAGCGGAACATAACTAAGTTTTCTTAACAAGGAATAACCTTCCATAGGAGTTCAAGTGCCGGTTTTGTTGGAAAAAGTTTACCCACCTATTGCCATCTGTAAGTGGTAGTTAAACTTTCAGCTGATTTACTGGAAAGTTATCTTCAGTGGAATAGTTCAGAAAGCCTGCTGACAAAATGAGCTGAGGCTCAAGTTTTCTTTAAGGCAGAGAAACACAAGACGCTCTTTTGCTGATGTCCATGTCAAAAGTATTTTTCCTGTATTTTTCTTAAAAACGTATCTTCTACCACTGGAGTGCATAACTGGGAGCCAGTCCAACTTCCAGTCCTCCGAGTTAAAAAAGCGGGACGAATGTACGTATCCCTTCTGTGAAGGGAACAAGACACATCTATAAACCATCCTCACCTAAAGCTACCTGGTTTTAGTCATCGCTTCACACAATCAGTTCAACAAACCCCAGAAATGCTCATTCCACAGTGTGTCGGTAGCACAGGTTCGTTGCAGAACGGGAGAACGTACACATGGTCTTGTCTTTGGCTTCTGTAGTGGTTTGTTTGTTACACTCATGGAAAGCACAGGTTATACCTACCCGAGACTGCCAGAGATGTATCGAAATGTCTTCTCCAGGTCTCTGTGAAATGGTTTTGCTGTTTCAGATGTTGAACAACGCAAAACTATTTCCTCCTTTACAACATCAATGAAAATTTCACAGGTCAACTTAGTTCTTGTGAAGTCTCAAAAAGTAGGTACTTATATATTTATTAGGTAAAATCAAACTCATTGCTCTAATTAAGTTTTGTTCTCATCACACTTAGGTTCTCCTCAGTAAACTGTTATCTCCACGGGGTTTGGGTTGTGCAGCTGGCTGTTGTGCTGCACACTCACCAACATGCTGTACTTTACCAAGCCCATTACAAATTTTAACAAACTGGTTTTTAGTATTCAAATGACTTTTTCTTCAAAGCCAAAACAAGGCTGTAGCTGCAAGGCAAGCTCTTTCACATTTAAATAGTAAGTGTCCAAATATCTTGGCTATTGTTTACTCTCAATACCTAGTTCTAGATTAACTTTTTAATATGCAAAGGGGATCTCTATTCAAGTAAGTACAAAGGGATGAAAAATGCAAGTAATTCATAGGCCTAGTTATTCCAGGATGCAGAACAAGCAAATCACTACAATCCTATTTATAAATTACTATTTAGTATTCTAGAACACTAAAGGCAAATTCCGGCAAAGGCAGTTTCGTAGGATTTTCAATATGCTTGAAAAGATCTGTGTATTTGGTAAGAAAATATTGTACAGACATGTCCCAGCAGAGCTCTGGAGCGCTTTGGGAGAAGAAAACAAAAAAATAAACAAACAAACAAAAAGGGAACCAGTGTAGCAAGGTAGGATTTGCCACACAAGAATGTACCACTTGCATGTAATAAAGCAAATATTTACATTAAGCACAATACAGCAATTTATTTAGATGCTTAAATGAAGAATACAAAGGGAAATAAAGATCACAAAATTATACATACTACAACAGTGTGTCATATATTAGATGGTATAAATGAATACAACACCTTGTTGGTGTTAACTAAAGATAAAACTAAATATCCAAAACACAGCACTTTTGTTTCAGTGTGCTGCTTCAACACAATACACTTTTATACAGATCTAAAAGGTGTCAAAATTAGTAGCTGCAAACTTGTTTCTTGCATGTGATTTTTCTTTTTTAGCTTAAAAGATTTCAGAAAATGGCTCTGAAATACGTTTGTCATCAGTTGTAATGTCAAGGATATTCAGAACAAGAAAATTCTATAATACAATAGAGTCCAGATATAATTTTTAATGTTGCTGGCCTCTGTTTTGAGATTGTACAAGGTTATGTGCAAAAACTAAGTTTGTCAAAATTCATACTATAGCAGTTTCAAGCTTTTGCTAGGTAAACTAGATACAGCATTTATTACACAGCAGGGCAACACTAAAAAAGAGAAACAAATCTATGATGGGTACACAAGAACAATTTCATAAGCTTCACTTGAATAGGTCTAAAAGACTGTACAAATATACATTTCAACTATTCAGAATGATACATGAAAAAATCAATTTCCCCATAGTCTACTATACACGTTGAACTGGTAGCTTGTATGGTTGGCCCTACACTACCATGTGAAAAAGGGTAATGTTTAAAAAGACATACAACTGAACATGTACAAGAGTGAAATAAATGTCGAAAATGCAGATAAAATAAACCTCTGCTTTTCTCCATGTGCATTCTGGAGCCACCAGCTTATCTGTTTTCACATTAAGTTACTGTGCTCATCCCAGCAGGTATTCTCAAGCATGACTGGCCAAGAGCATCCTTAAATAACCACTGGAACAACAGTGGCCACAGCCACCCCAGCCCATGACCTAGCACTCGAAAGGCAGTACCAGTTAGAAGTGAAGCTCCGCAGTCGTACTGAAATGAAAGGGTTTGGACAGTTGTCGATCAGATCGTAATTACTGACACTTCTGAGTGGAGCAGCTCACGCTTGCTGGCTGCTCAGCTCCACGCCAGTTAAGCTGCTGTGCATCGGTTCTGCTACGCTGTCAGGCACGCTGTCGAACTGATCTCCATCCTCACTGTCGATTGTGCTATTCTGCCATTCCATCTGCTGACTTGACAAGCTCTCCTCAATCTCTGATGCGTTTTTCCACTGCGGTTGGTCCTTAGACCAAAACTCTTCCACTTTTCCATAGGAACGATTCTTCCACTTTGACTGTTCTTCGTCACTTTCAGATGCGCCTCCTTTTGTCTCAGCGGTGGGTTTACTGCTACCAGCATCTTCACTTTGGGAGGATTCATCTGTCCACACTTCTGGTTTTACTTCTAATGTATTATCTTCAAAGTCAGAAACCTGCTGAGAACCAGGCCCGCTTTCAGACTGTGAAGCTCCATCTTTCCATTCAACAGCATCATCTTGATCATCCTGATCACCTTCGCTATCGGAAACATCGCCTACCAGTTTTGTTGGTTCTTCAGCAGAAATCTCTTCGTATTTCGAGCTTTCCTCTTGTTTTTGATCAGACTTCTCTGGAGACTGTAATGTATTTTCTTCAACGATTTCCTTGGATATGCTGTCCTCCGTGTTCTCCACTATGCTATCGGAAGATGTTTTCCCACCAAGGTCAGAAATATGCTGACCGAGTGGACTACCGCTTTCATTGTATTCCTCTTCTGTATTTTCATAGCTGTCTGAGGAACTTTCATTGTCTTTTTCTAAGTTTATTTTTTTGTCAACAGTCTTACTAACATTGACTCTGGAATTCTTTTCATCGTGGTTTTCAAACAGCCATTCAGCATCAAAATCCATTTCATGTTTAACCTTGTTTAACTCTTTCATATTGAAACCAAGCAGCACACCAGGTTTGTATTTTTCACAATCTCTAACGCATTTCTTCCTTTTGTTACTAAAATGAGACGCAATATCAGATTTCCATAGCCACAAACTGGCAGCCAGCTTTTCAATCTCTCTCCTAGTGGGATATGGTTGCTTATTAAAATACTTTGTAAGAAATGTTTTCCTGGCTTCATAGGAATCATCTTCATGACCCTTGGGGTCCAGTGCTAGAACAACAGGTTCTTCAGGCTTCTCCTCAAAGGCAGAGGGGGAGTCATCGTCGTCCATCTTCCTTTTCTTCATGAGTGAGAACTCCATGTGTTCGTACGTACGCTTTACTGGTGCCATGGCTGGAGCCTGACCTAGCCGAGATGAAGACGTACCTTTGTCCTGGCCATTCTGAGTCTTCCCAACCCCTCTGCAGTGAACAAGGTGCAGCGTTATGGTTGAGGCAGTCATGTTACTTGTATACACCCCGAGGCAGTGGATGCATTTGTAGGTCAGCTTCTTCTCAACCGGATGAACTGTCTGAATTACTTGATGCCTCTCCCGTAGATGATGGGCAAGGGCATCAGAGATGGGTCCTTTTAGGATCGAAAAGCACAGAGGACAGAGAGTCTTCCCCACATCTTTTTTGTAGGGAACTGCTGCTTGGGGAGAACTTTTTACAGGTACATCGGACTTCTCCTGGATTTTCGGCTGTGGTTTCGGCGGAACTGGGGGAGTATTCTGAGCATGGTAAGCTACAGATTCAGCAGTTTTTTCTCAGGTTGTAGGTGGTTACAAGAAGATGTATATTCGTGTGACTACCCTGCTGCAATGTCAAATCAAACGTTAGAGTGGAGTCAGTTTTAGGTCCCATTTCTTCATCAACATGAACCATTCGCATATGAGCAGCCATCTTTTCAACGTCATTGAAGGTTGAACGGCAATACGGACAAGACAGACCATGTATTAACATATGATTAAGCAATGTATCAGTGGGTAAATAGCGATTACAGTATAGACATTTGCTAGTGAAATTGTGTATTTTCATTATATAGTTAGCTACTGCAGGCACCTTTTCAGCCTTGTGCTCCTTTTCAAAGTGGACACTATACACATTTTCAGGAAACAGCTCATTACAGATTGTACAGATTTTCCACTTCTGTGTGGACGACGTATTGACAGCAGTAGGACCTGTAGCAGCCACAGGAGATTTTGAGCCAGACTGACCTAATACTCTTGAAGCTGCCTGTGACTGAGATAATGACGTCTGTTTCAACTGAGCTGATGAAAGAGAAGACGAATTGGCAGACTGAAGAGAGTATCTTGCTGAGGCCTGTGATCTCTGTTCCCCTCCAAGAGTATAAGGCCTTCCATTGCCACTCGCTGAAAACTGTTTCATTGTTTGCGATTGCTGTGAAATAGAAACTGGTGCGTTACCGCTTAAGTTTAGCCGTCCCCCTGGCTGACCAACGTAACTGGGTGGTACCGATTTGACTCCGTAACTGTTTTGTTGTAGGTGAACGTTTGACATCATATTCACTCCTGCGGAATTTAACGTAGGCTTTGGTATAGTGAGTCTGTTCATCATCTGCTGTGACGAAAGAGACCGAACACTTCCAGGGGAAAGGGCACCCATCCTCTGAGGGAGGCCCATGGCCTTCTTATCCTGTGGTTTTGGAGCTATTAGCATCAAAGGTTTAGATCTCGGAACCACTACATTAGTGTGCCCTATCATTGCTGTTACCTGATATCCTATACGTTCATGGTCTTCGATAACATGCTGCACTAAAGCTTCGTAAGATTTCGGCATAAAAAGGCATCGTTTGCAGTGAATACTACCCTCCTCTCGGGTACTGGAACTTAACGGAACTGCACCATTGAGTGACTTCTCACCTCCCTTTGCTACATAAGGAGCAGCAACATGCTGAAAATGTTCCCTGTAAATGTGCTTTCTAACTATTTCATACAGAGGATCTCGGTAAGTGCACTTCTTACAGTAATAAACAGCTTGTTCTACACTGTCAGCCTGCTTAGGTTTAAGGCTATCATGTTTGTTTTTATCTTTAAAAGTGCTGATGCCTCCACTCGGTGTATTGGCATTTGGAGCATGAAATATTTTAATGTGCGTTTCCAAAGTCTTTTTGTCCGCATTGAAAGTACAGTAAGGACAATTAAGGAGAATCCTATTTTCAAAGTCTTCACTATGAACATTCCGGAAGTGGCTTTTGTACGCTGAAAAGAACTTTGAGGAAAATGGACAGGCGCTGCAGCAAAAGGGCTTTGTCCGATAGTCCTTAAAACAAAGAACAAAGCAGAAACTAAATATCAAAACCAGTTTTTAAAAAAACAACATCCACGATCTTCTCTAAACAAAAATGTTTCTAAGTAATAGTCTCAAGACCCACTGCCACAGTCTTAAACTTTTAGATTAATTTCTTCTCTCCAATTTTTGGCCTGCAGATCAGGCACCTAAGAAGTTTATCATCTGGTCATACAGGATGTGGTGAGTGCCAATTTCGAGGACCCTCAAGAATTTAACCATAAACTCAGCATGCAAAGCTAAATTGAACGTGTCTTTCTCCACCAATCACAAAAAAAAAAAAAAAAAGGTGTAATTCCCTGAGCTGCATGAAGAACTTTACCATAAGCTCATTTCCTGGGGGAAAAGGCAGGCATGATTGTTGGAGCAGAACGAGACTGCATCCAGAGAACGAGCTACTTCCCATCAGAATCCGCCAAACGTTTATAGATATGACTTTAGGTATCTCAGTGTCTTAATCTGTTACAAACTTTAATATTAAAGCCACTAAGCTTTTTCCTTCTGATCAAAACACAAACCTGATCTTTAAACCTATCTTGAATCAGAATAAAAGGTATTTCAAAATTCCACACTTGCAGTTTCCCTGCACCCTTTATCTCTGTTATATTTAACATTTTGCCAACACAGTTCTCGTCAACTGTTGTAACAGAAACTGAAGTTATGTCAGCCATAGAGTTAGCCACAAGCAATCTGGCATTCCAGATAAGACATGAAATTCAAATAGTTACAAGCATTCATCATGAGTGTCAAAACAAGTCTTGTGCATCAAGCTACACAGAGATCATTCGAAGTAGCCGGAGAGCTGTACTCTCCCTCTGCATAAGTAGGAATATATGCTTCTGTCCACCGTCTGAAGGCTCACATATCTGGCAGGCTGGAGACAAGATACAACAAAACAAACTAAAAAGCTGTCTCCTTCTAGAGTACAATTCCTATTCTGGAATTAGCTAGAAGAAAGGACAGTGTCAGTATATTTTATGGAACACAGTAATAAAGGGACAGGTTTGGATTACCACCACACTAGGTATCCATCATAATACAGGCTCCCTTCTCCTCTAAGAGCAGTACCTGATCTCTCAGATGCTGAAAGAGGGCTTATTTTGTAGAGAGATTTCTCACCTTCCCACTGGTCTATTAGCACTGGTATGACTATGTTGTACCCTCCAGACAGGCTACTGCAGCCTTGCAGGACTTGCCTTCAATGTCTTTTATCGGAATCAAGTGTTTTCTCCCTCTATTTCTAGCTCAATTCGTATCTCCTTTTTTACTGGCTCAGAAACACCTAAAAGTAAGACTTCAGTGCTGTATAGAACTACATATACCTAAACCAAATCTCAGACATGGGTTATGAGAATCTTCAGATGTGGCACACAGCTACTGGAGCTACAGCAATAGTGGAGAAAGCAGCAGTTAGATGCGTTCCTTTAAAGTTTTTCTGAAATATTGAGAACAGCTTATGAAATATTTAAGGAAAGGTAAAGCACTTATAACAAACTCTATAAAACTGTTGATCTTTTCGCCAGGATGGTGAAATTGTGATAAGCTTGAAATAAAACAGACTCTTAATATGCAGCTGTCAAAGGCTCAGTAAGATTTCTTGACCAATCACTTCTCCAGTATTTGCCTAGCCAGACTACTGAGATAAACACCAGTATTAGTTAAACAAGAAAAAAAAAACAACCAAAAGCACAGGTTTTTGCTGTGCCTTAAACTGAGAAATTAAGATCAATGGGTAAATCTACAGGAAAACCTCTTGATGTATTTGTGAAATGCCCTTGAGTATGAACCATCTTCAGAATCGGATGTGTTAACATCAGCTATTACCAACCTGATTTTTTGTAAGCGATGGGTCCCACAATCCTACATCTTCCCATGTAGTGTTTTTCAAATAAAAGTCATTAGGTTCAAACTGCTTAAAATCCTGGAGAAGGGGAAGATGGGGAGAGAGTACAGAGAATCAAAACCAAAGACCAACTGCTCCCTTAAGCAACTCTTGTAAGCATCCATGCAGTCCTCAGGTGCTCCTGGCCCAGAGGAGATGTTATTAGCTGAAGAAGTGTGAGTATTGAAGATGCACCTCTTTGGCGGAGAAGAGTTGTAAGTAGTCTCAGTATCGTAAAACACCTGAAGAACTATTTTCAGTACTCATCCTCCTGATTAACCCAAGACTGTAATTACATACTCACTCCATTTTCAAAAGCACGAAGAAGAGTATTCCTGGGCTTCTACTAAACATTTAAGATCATACGGATGCTTTACCATACCTCTAATGTTTGGGCTTTTGGAGTTTGGGAGTTTTTGTGTTTTGTTTTGGTGCTTTTTTTGGGGGGGGGAAGATGTGTGTTATTGGTTGGTTGGTTGGTTTTAGGTTCTTCTTTGTATTAGTTGAATTTCATACCAGAATTTAGACAAAAGTTTTAAAAGTCTGACTACAAGGAGCCCAATTTCTGCTAGAAAAATAACCTTATGAAGTAGTTTAGCATTTCATCTTAGGCATGTAAGTCAGCAGCACATAAGGACTGAAAAATAGTATTTCCACTGAAGTGAATACTAAAAGTCACATTGTTCCAGTTCAGAATTTTAACCTTAAAAATTGTACTTGCTCCACAAATTTTCCATGCGGGAAGGACTGGCATTTCTTTCTTTTACACATTTCACTTAAATGCCCTTTAAAGAGACACTAATAGAAAAGCCAAAGCAAACAGGTCATAATCTGATGAGTACTCCAATGAGTTAAAGTTTGTGAACTGACACCACAGAAGTTAGTGTTCAGGAGAGAAAGCTGCACTTCTGAGATGAGTTACGAAGCTTGTCCAGAAGGGCAGTGCAAATCCCCTACCCTTCTAGGAACTAACACAGGTACAGGGGTGATTTTTTAACTTGATGACCTACTGTCAGCACTGACAAACACTTCATGAAAACCTCAGAACCATCTTCTGTCCCTCAAGAACATCCTGTACACCCCGAGTTCTGGCTTCATTCCTACATGTTCAGTTAGCAAGTGCTATTTTTAAGAATCCAACATAAACAGGTGACAATGTACCTTAAATACATAGCAAGTCGGTCACGTGTAGCCTGAAGTGTATCTTGTCTCCACTAAACTTACTAAAAAGTGTTTGCAGGTACATTTTATCAAGTTATTTCTTAAGTCTTACTTTGTATAGAACTTAAAAAGCAATGCAGGGGTAGCAACGCCTGTCCAAGGCTCAAGTGGAATCCCAGAATCATTCTCAGAAGTTAATGCGAACAGAGGAGTGTAGTGTGGGAACAGGACACAGGGATTCCTTCAAAATTCACGGTAAAAATTTAACATTTTGTGAAACAGAACTAAAAAAAACCCCAAAATAAAGATCATATACCAAAGGCCTTACAGTCCCAGTAACCATGGAGCATTTTAATTCTAACTCCAACACTTGGGAGGTATCATACTTACTTCTATATGTTCTTTACAGTATTCCAAACCAATGTCACTAAGTATTTTTTTCACAGTTTTCCGGGCCTTTCGTAAACTGCCAAGGTTGTTGACAGGAAGTTGGAACATAGTTTCTATTGAAAAAGAAAGTAAGAGAAAAGGTTTAAGTCAAATGTGATTTTTCTGATAGAGTGTTGCACTTTTAATTAATAGTTATTTTCTGGCTCATTTTACCCATGTAACTCGGTATCAGAGCTGTACCATTAACTAAGAAACTACCACATTTTCTGTCTGATGTGTTCTTAAATGAGGCTGGCTATAAAGCTACATATTGACAGACCGAAAAAGCAACAAACAGATGTAACAACTATTGTAGGAGTAACCAGCTGCTTCTGGAAATACCTGTGTCTTTTTTAAAAAAAAAAGTGTGTGTATTTGCACGAAATTTACCCTCTATGCTGAAATACTTAAAAACTCAATTTATGTTTTGTGCATATGTGTCCTAATGGATTTAAAAATTGTTAAGTTGAGCTTCAAGGTTTGTGTCAGTCTCGGAATAGATTTAATAGTATCTCTTCAGTGAGAAAAATGCTTCTTGCGTTCGACTGAAGGTAGGATAAGAAGTTAACAGTTTCCCCCATTTACTGTATTTGTAGCTTTAAATGACTGACAAGCTGTTTACCATACGTTCTGTTTTTAATAAAGATGGGACCTGAACACTTGGTTAGAGCCCTTCAGAGCTGTAAGTCCCTGACAGGCGGACAAGGGATGGCTTAACACACCTCCAAGCCCAGCTGCACATTTTCAGCCTACAGGACAACTGTCCCTTTCAGTTGCCCACACCCAGATAACCAACTCAAACTGTTAGTAACTGAGACTATCCAGTTATAAGAAGGTCCAAAATTTTAAGATACATGGATTCCAAGATTCAACTATTACCTCCAAGATTTCTTCCAAACACTAATAACTAGTCTTATTTTGTGCTCACAGGAGTTCTCAGCCTGCATGTGGCTATGGGCACGGTGAGCGTTTGCTCAGCTACAGGACCATCACCAACAAGTCACCTGCACTTTCAGAAGGTGCAGAATGGTAGAAGCCCCTGGCAACAGTAATTTTGGAAGTGAGAAGGGGTGGAGCCAGCCATAAAAAAAGGTAGGCTATTCTCTAAAGAAAAGGGGAGGAAACTTCTTAAATAGCAAGAAAGCGACAGTTGTTATCCTGTTCCTTGGGCTTTATCGCCCCAGAAGATAAAAGCTGCATTTCTGATCGTCAATATTTCTGTGGGCTAATTCAGAAACATTGCTTTGTTTGGGCAGTAAAGGTTTGATTAATATCAACAAATTAATTCACTGTGCCGCCAAAGACTACCTACGTCACTTAAAACAGACTTTGTCAGAAGCTTGAAAGTACTGTTTAACATTTTCAAGCAGAAGCCTAGAATGCAGAGTTAACAGGAGTTTGCAGCCATTAAATATTTAAGTTAAACAAAAATTCTCCCATTTTATCATGAGACCAAGGGCAATTGCTAAGCCACAAAGAGCTTACCAAGAATTTTTCTCAAAGTACGAAGGATATGAGTTGTGACTGGAGCAACTGAGTGTGTCTGCTCAAAACCAACCCTTCTATATGCACTATCATGCACATGCATATTCCTCAAAGGATTACTTGTCTCTTTACACATTGGCCTTTTCATTTTCATACTCCTAGCAGCTTTTACTAGGTAATGCTTTAAGACAGTCGCTAACAATTTAGTCTTCCATGATTCCCAACACCATCACCGTTTAGTGTCAGAAATAAACAAAATGGAAAACTTCTGCTTGTAGCAGTGCTAATGCAAACCCATCAGTTTCACCGTCTGCAGCAGTGTTGCTGGGCTCTAGTCTCTTCAAATTCGACAAATTCAGAAATAGGTCCTGAGTAAGTGCAGAAAGTTATCATGACATTTAGGATTTATATCACAACTATAAATTAGAACTAAGTGGGGATAAGACTGAGTTTTTACGAAGATCTACGGGAAAATTTTCAGAAGTACCGAAGCAACTCTGATCATTAAGGATTTTGGTACTTGTATCAGGCTGACTGCTGTTACAGGTTTCCAGAAGCAAATTCCATGTCATTTTAACACTCCCAAACCAAAGTTTAGAGCTCGTCTGTAAGTCTCAGAAATTCCTAATAACTCAGTTATAGTATTTGCAGTAATGAAGTTACCTAGACACGTCATTCAAAGTGACTAATTATAATAATTTTCAAACAACATAGGCCAGGAAAAGAAGTATTTCAATGTTCTGCATTAACTTCCTCCAAGTAACACTTGTTAAAAAGAATTTAGTATAATCAAAACCATCTTGATTTCTTCATGTACAAAACTCTAAATGCAAGTATGGTAATTTATGTGACTGTAGAGGTGTTTCAGCTAATTCTAGTCTCAGTGAAAAGGACTAGAATTGGAAAAAAAATTAGAACTAAGTTCATATGACAAGTAGCTATGTTCTATGTCTTATCAAGCACCTTTCATTTTAGGGAATCTCAACTCCATTTCAGAACTACAAAGAATTAACATTCTAGTGAAATACCTTAGCAGTAGATTCACTCACAAGTCTCATAATATGAACCCTACTCAAGCTATGAGGAGCTCTGCTACAGGCGTTCTTTGCTATCTCAGAGAAGAAGAGGATTAAATAGATCACAGCAGTAAACTACTCTCCCTTCCCAGTTATTCCTTCTAAAGCCTCAAATAACTTTGTATGGGAAATCATGAACTGCCTTTTTTTTTCCCCACACTGTATCCATTCTCATCTGTATTCTTTTATAATCAAATATTTCATCTGTGACAATATCCAGGCCGAAAACATGCCCTCTCTCCATGCGAGAGTAAATGTGGGTGTTCCGATAGCCATGAGTGATTTATGTCATCCTTTCAGAATGCTACTTGCTTCCTCCTAGCAAATTATTTTTAATCCTCATAAAGGATTAATAAATAAGATTTGAATCTGAGTTTCTAACTTCTTGTTGCTTTGAACACTGACTCAGGCAAATCAGTTACTGTATCGAAATCTGCATTCAAGCTTATGGTTCCTTTATCAGACTCCCAGATCAAATTCTGAATTTATCCACGTCCCTTTCCTCTTTCTTATACTAAGAGCTAAAGGCACGCATTGAAATTTAAGAAAAACACTTTCAGCGTACATAAGGCTTTGTAACTGTCCTGTGGATTAGACCTTGATTAAGTAATGACAGAATGTGCCAAGCTCCACCTGTTTTTCTACCCATTGCTGCCCATACTGTGGTGTCAGTTTTACTGTGTAAGCACTTCTGGGTAGAGGCTACATCCTGCTATTTGTACTATTACTTCACATGCTTTTGGATGAAGCAGAATAAAAATAATACCATTTATAGCAAAGTATAAGCATATAAATGGTGGAAAAGCTTTTGAAAATAGCAACATATTTACCTTGCAAACAGGGATTTGTATTGAGAAATTGTTGTATCAAAAAAAGACCACAAAGAGTATATTTACATATTTCAGGAAAATATTGAAATTAGTTTAGTTACTTCATCAAACAGACCTAAAATCTCCTTGACTTAAAAATATTTGAAGATTGCAATTTTGCTTTGACAACATCTAATATAGCTTAGAGTTGACCTAGGTCCATTTTAAAGACATAAATAGTAACTGAAAATATTTAACAGGGCAGATGATCAATGATGCCAATTTTGTGAAGCATTAGTAAAAATTGAAAATATGGCTCTGAACACTAAGTTACAATAAGGTAACACAAGTTTGCTTTTCAAAGCACAGCATAATATTTTTTTTTTAAACTCAAGAACACATATTTATTAGAAGTTTTTGCTACTGCAGTTCACAAAGCTAAAGTGAAAAATATTAATGTAGCCAAAAAATTAATCATGGCTCCACTAATCCCTTCTCTCTAAAGGCAGCTGAGTAAGTGTTGCTCTCACTGTTATTGCAATGGCTCAGCCATGCTTTCAGTAGCTTCTTCATAACTACCTGCATGCTCAATTTTTTCATCAAAAATTATATGCAGCAGCACAGTCAAGGATGTTCAGGATTTGAATAAATATTTTCAAGCTAACTTCAAATCCAAGAAGACAATGGCTTAATAATTTTATTCCAGAATAGCCCAAGTTACTAATATCAACTGTAGAAACATCACTGTGTGAAAACATTACATCTTCAAGCTTCTAGCAAGCCATGATGTTTTATTCAAAACTGCATTCTCCACTTAAAGAATATTCTCATTTGGCTTGTGACAAAGCAAGAGTCAGTACAGAGTTGTTCTTTAGGCCATAATCACTTGTAAATGTGAAAGTCAGCCACAAGTCTCAAAATAATGCTTATTATCAAACAGCTTCTTTTCGTACAGAATACCACTGACAGCTTCTTCACCAAAAGAAGCAAATGCTTTCCCTTTATTACTGTGCTTAATACACTTAGCTGTACCAAAAATACCACTATACAAACTCAAGTGATAAAGAAAGCAAATTATTTAGGACTGCCTGAGAATGAGATCTTTATTGTATCTGCCCTTTTGCCTGTCTCAAAGTCATGTCTTAAAGACAATAATTTATCAAGATCTTCCTATCACAATGCATTGTAACAGAGGATATAATTAAACCTTCACATCTGAAAACTGAAGATCAACCTTCCTTTGATAATTCTGCTTGACAGCTGAATCCAACTCATCTAATCTTAAAAAACCTCATCCTTCAGCAAATACACTTCATTTTATTTAGGAAGTTTCACGACCATTTAATCATAATTAGCAGAGAGTCAGATACAGTCCAATATTATTATGGTTTGTGACTACAGAAAGAGCTTTTAGCATCTCCATTCATTTCTATTTATAGCGAGTAAGTCTAATTGTAATTGCAATATACACAACACACTGCTGGCACATCCTTTAGTGTGGCCATTAAACGAGCTGGGATTAAGAAGTGTCTCAAATCATCATTTGGACATTAATGTTACTCTTGAAATGAGGTATCCTTCATCTGACCAAAAGGTGATGTTTAAGAGACGACACCTGGAACATCTTCACTCTCAGGACCCCTTCTTACTGCTCTGAAGCAAGTAATTATTTTAGCAGATTGCAATACTGAGGAATGCAGCATCCAGTACTGACAGAACCCACTAGTGCCTTCATCTACCGCTCCATCCAGCACCCCACAGCGAAGGATGCCCAGAATAACGGGTCAGAGATCAACTGATCCTTCTGTAAAATACTTTAATGCTGTTTCTCCTGGTTTTCTACTGAAATGCCAGAAGTGAACCCTCTTAAAGACACAGCACTTCAGTGAAGACAAATGGAAGCACAAGCAGCTCAAGTTTTACACATCAGTTACCAGTTCATGATGGTTAAAGTGCTACTTTCCTAATATTATAGTCTCAATATAGAACTTCTCTCTGAGATTTCAAAGTAGCTTTCAAAAGAAGCTCAGCATCATTTTTTTATTAAATAAAGGAATAATTATTTTATCCTGAGATTATACTATTCAATCCATAACAATTCCAGTCCAGGATTCTAGTTAGCAGGACATCCTGTATTTCCATGTATTCTATTTTATAGTTAGCCAAGGCATAACTAATGTTTATTATTTTTCTATATGGTTCTACACTATCCTATCTACTCCTGCACAAGTCCTGAATATTTCTTACTGGGAACCTTTTGCTCTATATTTACACAGTACCTAGCATAAAGGTCTAGCCCACAGCCTGGTACTGATTCCTAGAATAATTCAGTTGCCAAATGTAAACAGAAAAAGCAAACTATAAAAGAAAACATCATTACTAAATTAGAAACACTGTACTTCAGTTTTCACAGTCACATTTTGGAGATGCAAAGACCTATTTTCCAGAAGCTTCCTGCGGTGCTATTTCACTGCTCTGGGTAACAGTCACTATGCAAAGCATGAACAAAAAGCTAAGACAAATTTCCTAGCTAGTGCACACATGTTAACAAAAAGGCTTGAATGAAGTACTCTCAGATCTTCATCCAAAAATCTCCAGGTGGGGCAGAAGGGAGGGTTTTGTGAAAAAGCAAGGAGTATTTGCAAGGTAAGCAGAGGAATGACAAGAGACTTCAGAAAACTTGATAACCACATACACGGCATTGCACCTCGGAGAACTGAATCACTTCTTTGGCTTTTAACAGGCTGTGAGTGTCCCAGGAAGGGAGACTTTAATCTCCAGTGCAGTTCTGGTATGTGGATCTTATATCCTCAAAATTAGGGCATAAAATAACTACAAAGACTACTGAAGTTTAAGAAGTCTACAGGAGCCACCAGTTCATTTCACTCAGTAGAATCACATCCTGAAATGGGAATGGGCCAGGACATAATATAGGCTCATTGATTTAAATTAATAATTATGCCCAAGTTTTAGGAAGCATCTAAAATTGTAGGCCAAAAGAGGCAACCACAATGGGCCTCACTTGTTTAAAATCAAAGGCTTCTTCAGGGTCTTCAAAGAACTCTGGTTCACTGCTGTAATAAAAAAGGGACCTTGCGTTGCAGCAAAAGGCCTTTTCTCTTTTTCTAATCTTGGTAACCATAGCTGGTAAAAAAAAATACCAGTAGGGGAAAAAATGGGACATCTTGAAATGCTCTCAGGAGCACTAGCATAAACAGTCTCCATGAAAAAAATAATTTCTGCTTAATTTTGGGAACTTAACAGTGCAAATACCCTAAAACATAGGAGAGTAAGACTTATTTTTTATGGCATGACAAAAAAGCAGAAAGGAAACAAGGTGTAGCCCACAAAAATTAACAACTGCATAGTCACAGAGAAGTTTTGACAAACCCTGAATTCTTCAACATATTGCTTTCTTTAAAAAACAGATTTTAGCAGTTAGACAGCCTTGCAGTGACTTCCAACTCCAAATTATATCTTCACCAACTTGCTACTCTTACTAACACGTCAAATTCCAGATGGAAACAATTGCAGTCACTGTTCTAAAAACATCCACAACATCAAGTCTGACACATCCTCCTCTTGTGTTACTCTAAGTGATTTTTAAACCACTTTTAACACATAATAAACTATCCTCACAGTACCAGCTTCAAGCACTTGAAGTTAACATGGCCATGCAGTTCAGCCCTTTAACACACCGGTTACCAAGGGACTGGAACTACTTATAATTACTAGGCAATTATTTGGCAAATTAATGTAAAATACACTACTGCATGCCTGTTTCAGAGTTCTATATTGTAATAGTTAACATTTTTGTTATCCTACAATCTTTTCTCAGTGCAAACAGCCCTCCCTTAGGCAGGACATACAGATCTGCAGGCACAACCTGAGCAGTCTGACCTTACAGAAGGTAGGCACCCCGAGAGAGGATAAGGAACGCAAGAGGGAAAAACAGCAAATGCCCCCCATCAGTCAAATTATCAGAGATGATAAAAAAGAAAGCTTCCATCTGTCTTTAGACCCCAAAAGCTGTTTCTCTTTTAACATAACTAAAATCTTAATTCTCCAGTGGGTCTTTTGTGTTTTGGACCTCATCAGAAGAGCTGCCTTTCAGCCTGCTACCTTTGATACCATCAGGTAACAGATGTTGGACTGTTTCAGTTCTGCCAACTTCATCTAGAGGATGAAACAGAGTGTCTTCTAGTGCACGGCTTCAAAGCACCCGAAAGGTAACAAAGCTATTCTGATTCTGGGAAAGATGCAGCAGTTTCACAACACCACAGGCTTTTTCTCTCAACTAAACCCTCGGCATGTTATTTTCATTTCTGAACAACATTATTCAAAGTGCTTATTTCACATGTTTCATGTTTGAGCTTTGTTACAGTACTAACGAGCAGCCAGTATAATGTATTTCTAATGTCACGGTCAGCTGTGATCAGTACGCAGCCACATAGGAGTTAGTTAACTTATTAATTACACAACTCCTCTCTTCATTATTGTGGCTATGTCCTTCCACGCTGCCTCACCATAACCAATCAGTCAAAACAGGGGTGGCCAAAACACTTTTATGGAGTAAAAAAAATAAATAAATTGTAGCTCTTTAATCCTGAAACTAATACATGTTAAATACAGAAAACACAAACGATGCAGACAATTGAATCAGTTCTTCATTTCCAGATAGCTAGTTCTTCACTACTGTTTAGAAGAGTTACTATTCACCAAAGATTAAGTGTGACAGCCTTTTCCTCCCAATGTTGACTTTGAAGACCCTGCAGGCAAAGCAGCCCAGTCTGCCAGGAAGGGCTGCAACATCCCCAGCTGTGTGGACAGGAGCAAACCACCATCCTGTGTGCAAGGCACCGCCCCTTTTACTCTAAGGGCTCAACATGTCTAAATGGGACTAGAAGGAATTCCAAAGGCCTAGACTGTAGCAGTATAAATCCATTCCCTACAACCCATGTTTTAGGGCTACTGGAAAAAAAAAAAACAACACAACAAAAATCCAACCATTTTATAACTTCAGGTTAAAAAAAACCTACAGAAAATGTATTAAAAATGCTACTTTAGAAGGGGTCTTCCTACTGTAAATATCTACTGTTTGTCAGTTATTCAGATTTGATGCCAAGGTGTTGGCTGACTTTATCAAATCAAATATGGTGCCAGCTGACTTGATGCCAACACTCTAGATCTAATGACACAGAAACGTGCATCTCTTGATCTCTTGACTGCTACTTAGAAGCATTCTGTGAAATTTACACTTCCATAAAACTTTTGTTAAATAGCTTACCTTGGAATAAAACCAGGGAAGCAATTACAGCTATTTCTTGGGCAAAAGAAAAATACAGAACATCAGTTTTATCTTCTCTATGGTTTTATCTTCTAACGGTTGACCATTCCTAATGCTCTGATTTACTTGTATTATGAAGACTGAGAAAACCTGACCCTTTTAGTGATGTGAAACACAGAATTAGCAACTGCACTGTTGAAGAAAGCATTAGGCAAAAGCATGTGTGCAAACCAGACAGTATTATAAGCAATGTGCAAACCCAGCCTTTTCTATCCCATTGTGACTTTGAGTTTGTACACATCTATACTCAGATCAATCTTGTCTTATTGAAAAGTTCATGAAAGCAGATTTCCTATAAATATGAAGCAAAAAATATATTTTCTGTTATTTCTGCACATGCTTGTAAAACAGAACTGTTCTCTCTTTTTTTCCCCTCTCCCCCTCATCATCCCTCTGCTGCTTCAAAAGGTCTGTCCTTCTGTTGCTTTCCCCCTCTCCTCCTTTCTTTGCTGATTCTTGGCCTTCTTGGTCCTTACCTCGCTCATTTTCCCTCTTCTCATCTTCCCTGCGCCAATTCATAGCGTCCACATTCTTTCGTCGTTCTCTCTCATCCTGTCTCCACCGCTTCTTGATATCTTTGTCCTTAACTTGCTCATTTTCTCTCCTCTTCTCATCATCCCTGTGCCATTTTATTGTTTCTGCATTTTTCTGCGGCTCCACGCTTCTTTTGAGATAGTCTTGTCGCCTCCTCCTCTTTTTTAACATATCCCTTTCCCTGGCACGAGCCTGCTTTTCTTTCTGGGAAAGAAAAGCTTTACGGGGCATCATGAGCTGCGGGTGTACCTGTAATAATATCGTATCCATGGAATAATATACTATACATGCACTCAGTCAGGAACCAACAACTCTCATTTGGAGCTGAATATTTCAGATACTAAGCCAAGATAAATTACTGCTGCTTCTCTTTCCTTCATAACCTCTGCTAGCTCCGCATTAGATAACGACAGGCAAGTGGCTGTGTTCAGCGCGGGGCACACCACCTCCCTGGCACCTCTGCAGTTGGCACACATCCAACATTGAAAAGTCAACCCCTTAAAATCTCGGGCCTAATAAGAAGTAAGAATTCCCTACGATTTCTTTCCCCTCCTCCCACAGGGTTTTTAGCAGCCTCTTGGCATTGCTGCATCCGAGTGAAGGAACAGGCTGATCGGGGAGTTGTGAAGGAAACTGGTGACTGTTCAAACCACTTTCTACTGTTACTGGAGATCTACATTTAACGAAGCAAAGATGCTTTTTTGTCTTTTCAGACCTCCACCTCCACCAAATTTAGTTGAAAATGGCCAATTTTTGTCTTGGGGGAGAAGGGATTAGGAGACAAGCCACAATCTGAAAAATTGTATAAACTTTGTTTCCTCGGGAACCTGGCCAAAGCATTTAACTGCAGTTAAAGAAATAAGTCCTGACTCATCTACTCAAACTTCCTCCAAGTACGTCCTGTCTTGCTATTCACAACAACAAAGGGAAAAAGAAAGTGAGTATTTAGTTGGAATTTCTGCCGAAAGCATTTCTAAGGAGTGGGGCTTTCAGTTTTATTGTTTTGGGGATTCTTTTGTTTCTTTTTTTTAAAGAGGTGTCAGTGAAGACTACCTTTTAACAAACTTTACTTTTGGTCACTCCTCTGCAATCATCCAACACATTCACATCTTTAAATTCACTGGTGTGAATTCACCTGCAATTTTGAAATAATGGAAAACCAAGCAGACCACAGAAAGAATTTATACTAATAAGCATTAAATACTCTTCAGTACACAATGAGCAACATTCAGAAATGTCAAACTGCAGTTGTGGCCCAGGTTTGTATTTTTATGTTTGTTCGGTTTGAATTTTTGTTTATAAGAGAGTTTTGCAGAGGTCTAATCAAAATGAAAACTGCAGAAAGGACAAAATTACTAGATTAGAAATACTTAAGCAAAGCCTAAAACAAACAAATGTACTTTTAAAATTTAGCTACCTTATGGAAAGCACTTGTTCCCAGCATGCAATACTCCATCTTTTTCCTACAGAAAAAGCAATGTTTCAAACCCTTATTCTAAAAACTGTTCCTTTTCTCTACATAATATACCACCCCCCGCACTTAAACCCACTACTCTAGTCCACTGCCTTTGTTAGGTATGTATCATGATTTTCATTCCAGTAATTCAACCCCAAATTTCTTAATATCCACAATAATACTAAAAGGGAAGGGCTGCAGCAGAGTAAAACAGCATAATAAAAAATAATGCATGCAGTTTGATAACAATTTACTACATAAAAATCAGATTATGCTAAAAATTACTTCATTTTAAAATGTAGGATAGCTCTCTACTAGGCAGCCTAAAAAGTATTAAATATTTCTCAATAACAGTTATCATTACAATCAGAAAGCAATGAGAATTCAGGGTCAACAACATCAGTGCAACCCAGACACTTTAAATCTTTAAAATAGTTTTAATTTCTCTATTGGCTATGTGCCAGTACTACATTACTGTTGTTTACTAGACCAAACTTAACTTACTAACTTTTTAAACATACATTATAATTTTATTATTAACCTCATTTTATCCCAATAACAACAGCATAAATAAAATGTAAAGTAAATCATATTTCATGCAAATGATTATCCTCCTTCCTCCCTCCCTTCCTCCCTCCCCCTACTCCAGGCAAGTACCAACATTTAAAATCTGTCACTTTTCAAAAACTCTTTTAGGAATAATTATTATATTTTCTGTCATTTGTTTAGGTATTTGGGATTTCACCCCCTTTGGCTTCATCTTTTCATCGTTGTCAACTACAGTGTTCCTCTAACCCCTCCCATACATAATCCCAGCCCACGCTGACAGATGGATTTATAGACAAATGACAGAAAACATCCTAATAAAAACCATTTCAGTTGAATTTCCAAAATTAAACATTTCAATTGAGATTTGAATACAAAATGTCAGATTCCAAGGAATAACTTAAAGGAACATCCAACGTAAAATATAGATCTTTGAACTTCCATATCACAGGTCACAGGTTTTCCCCAGTTTCAGCAAAAGAGAGTACTTCAGGCAGTGCAGTCATTTCTCTTGCAGTCAGAATTATCTTTCACTTTTGTCTCTGTTGGTTTTAATAAACCAAAAGAGGGGAAAAAATTTAAGCCAGGAAATGATTTAATATACAGTGAAGCTGCCAGACTGATTGAGCTCAAAGCTTCCCCCCCTGCCATTTTTCTAGAATTCAGGTTGGTGTTCCTTTAAGTTCAAAATGCCCAAATGTCAGAAGTAAACAGTCAGAACTATCCTTGCAACTATTTTTTGCACATACTTCGTCAACTAAAATTCTCAACTCTTCCCAATCTATTCAGTATATATTATGAGGCATTTACCTCCAAAATTAATGGTGCTTGGGCGTCTCAGACTCATTGGACAAGTTTCATGCAAAAGCCTCCAAAAATAATTCTCCTTCCAGAAAGCCCACCTCAGCGATTATATTACACCTACTGTGTGAGGCCAAAGCCCGGACATAGAAGAAGGATCATATCCTGCTGTACAAAACAAAGTGTTAAAAGACAAGAGATGAGAAATGTAATAAGGGCATTCTTGCATTTATAACGTACGTTTCATTGCGAAGGACTCCAGTTATAAACCGCGTTTATGGCAGGTACCTTTAGTGACACAGAGCTACTGGAGAGTGCACTCCAGCAAGTCCACGGTGCCGCAAAAAGTTTTAGCGGGTTTGTGGCTTTAACAACAGATTCCGTTGGGTGGTGGTACCCAAGGAGCATTTTAATGCTCGGATTTCAGCTAAGTTACCCAATTCAGAAAGGCAGCAGGACACAGAGAGGAATGCTCCTATTCACCTTTCGTACAACCTATGACTGAAGTGTTTAGGGTAACGGCAGCATAGCTGCTCCCTGGATAGACCAGGTACGCTTTGTAAAATACCAACAGCACTTCCTCATACAGCTACTTTCTCCTAGAAGGTTCCCGTACACGCACAGTTCCACCTTAAATTACAAAACTATGGGAGATCAGGAGATCACACAGGTGACATGGCTGTCAGCCACAACCCCAGGGACATGCATTCATTTGGGAAGAATTCAGATTAAAACTTTCAGTTACAGTGCTGCTAGCAGAAGGATGTGAAGTAAGCTGTTTTGGGTAACAGCACATAAATGCTGCTTCTGTAGGAAGACTGATACCTCTTCAACTCGCATCACCCACAGACGGAAACTCAGTCTTGAACAGACTGGAAACACAAGACGTAACATTAGTATCATGAAGTCCAAAACAACCAGTTCTGAAATTTATGAAAGTAACATTTGCCGAGTCATTTATAATTACTTTTCCAAGCAGTGAGTTGTTTTTATTTTTTAAATTGTTATATTTTAATCTGTTTATTATTCACACGGAACATCCACAGCTTAAAGTACAGATTGTATTTCTTCTGCAAGTATGGTTTCATAGAATCATAGAATGGCCTAGGGAAGGGACCTTAGAAATCATCTGCTCCAACCTCCCCATCATGGGCAGGGACGCCTCTCAACTAGATCAGGCTACTCAAAGCTCCGTCCAACCTGGCCTTGAACACCTCCAGGGAGGGGGCAGCCACAACATCTCTGGGCAATTTATTCCAAAGGCTTGCCACCCTCGTACTGAAGAACTTCTTCCTAAGATCCAGTCTAAATCTACTCTCCTTCAGCTCAAACCCATTTCCCCTTGTCCTGTCGCTGGACACTCTTGTAAAAAGTCCCTCCTCAGCCTTCCTGTAGGTTCCCTTCAGGTACTGGACGGCAGCTATTAGGTCCTCCCGAAGTCTTCTCTTTTGCAGACTGAACAGTCTCAGCTCCCGCAGCCTGTCCTCATAGCAAAAGATACTAAACTGTTCTAAGAAATTTTAAAAAGCAAATTATTAAAATACTTCACACTGAGGCAAAGCCGAATATCACATGTGCTTCAACAAGACCACTAGCCGTATCTTCAAGCAGGTAAGGATGATGGGCTGTTTTGTTCCATACTGGATTACTTCCCAAATAGAAAGCAGAATTTGTCCCCTTGTATCTCTATCAAGTCCAAATTACCTCTCTCCCACTGAATCGTCACTGCAGAAAGCACACTTCTGGATGAGGAGCGATTAGCCTGGAGAGCAGACCAGTGGCAATTAGTGTGTGAGTCTGAAGATACAAATACTCAGAGCACAGGGAAGTACTTCATCCCATACTGGGCCTCCTGAAGACTGAGTATCATTTTCCTGCATTGTGTTGCTGACAAGAATCACCAAGCATCGGGCATTTTTCTGACTTTATGTAATTCAAAATTCTTTTATTTTAGCCCCTATTTTGCTAGTATTTTAAGCTGAAGTAGCTGATGGTTTAGGTGTAACAGCACCACATAGCAGCACGCATCATAGCTGGCAGCAGCTAAGTGTTCCTGGATCAAATGAAACAATACTGTTAGTTTCTTGATACTGTGCCTTTTACCTCCCTAGTCTAACTGCATTTACAACAAGGTCTACTTTCAACAATTTGTGCAGCTAACTGCACTTAATAGCTTGCTCTAAAAAGCCAGCCATGAAATACATTTGTGAAGGCTGTCAGTGCAACACTGAGTGAAATTTCTTAAATATAAGAAAAATATGGAAAAAAAATTAACCTATGCTTTACAGCAACAGAAAAGCAGCCTCCTCATATATGCAGGTTACATGATGCTATATAGTATGATGGCCATTCTATGATTCTATAACAGTGTGTAATATTCTATATTAACATGTAGACAATGAAGGCATAAGCTGGGACTCTGGGACCTGAGAATTCCAGGACAGCTGAGCAAAGAAGAATGATAGTCAGGAAGTAGAGCTCAAAAACAACCAGGAGCAGAAATATCAGGGAGAACATAGAAGCTGGAAGAACTGAAATCCACTGAAAACTTCCTTGAAAAGGTGAAGAGTTGCAACTAAGTATCTCTCCTCTCTGCAGCGAGTAAATAAAAAGCCTACTCCCAACACATCTCTTGCTGGCTTACATTAAGCACTTCGCTTTCTTCTTCTGGACTCCTTATTTAAGCATTTCTGGCCTAGTTTTCAGAGGGCTGCACATGCACATCTCCTGTGAAGGTAATGAGATTTGCAGTTTAACAGCACATCTGAAATACCAGGCAAGTTAAGAGCTCATTTTTCAGGTTTGCTATAATCCTAGGATGGAGGCTCTTTTATAACAGCACACGTTCTACTCTCATGGCAACATTTTAAGCAGAAAGCATCTCCTCAGCTCAACCATCTGCAATGCCAAGCTTCTGCCCATGTAGCAGGATGGTCTTCTGCTAATTTCTAACAAACACCTCTCAAATCCAACCTGTAATTCTGTGTGCACAGCTGCCACATCAGAATCAGCACTTAAACGCAACCTTAGGCTGGCACATCAGCAAGCACAAGGCCCCAAACCCTTTAACTAATTTCTATATCCAAGGTCCTTCAATTTGTGTCTATATCCAAAACAGGACTATGCACAATAAAAGGATATCAAGTGAACAGAAATCTCAAATCAAATCCTCTGGAAGAAAATGACCTGTTGTGTTAAGACTAAGATTAGAACTGAAGGAAATCAACACATCTTGCTATCTGGTCAAAGCATTGTAAAACTTCTGTAGCACTGTGTACAAGAAACCGCTTCAACTGCCACTCACAGTCAAATAGTCTATTTCTTAATCTGTTAAAAAAAAAATATTTTTTTTTTAAAAAAAAATCACTTCAGAGATTAAGTCGGCTACCTCCAAAAAAATTCAAGTTGTGTGTCAAACAAAAAGGACTGTTTCAATCCACTTCTCTGGACATCCTGTGTAAATATTGCTTTGGGAAAGGAGATAAGTCCATCTAAAACATGGTAGTAAAAAAAAAAACAACCTCAAAAACAAAACCACTTATAATGCTTTGGAGGAAATTCTTAGGCTAAAAACCTTAACATGCTGCTTCAGTGTTTATACGCAATTTTCAGCAAGGGCTTATGAAACTCTGTTTTGTCTCTTTTTTTTGGAGCTTACTGTCTAGCTTCAGCTTGTTGACTCTTGCACTAAGAACAACTCCAACTTCCCATCAGAGGAAAACAGAAGATGGTTCTAGTGAAAGAAATCAGTAAAGCTAATATGTCTTACTCTCCATTTATTTTTTATTTAGAGGTTAAAAATATATCTTCTCCAGTCCAGCAGACAGGGATCTTCTAAGTCATTCACACACTTCTCATTCTTGCTCGATTTCTGGAATTTTCCACTGGTGCCAGAAGCTCCATCTGGTGGGTGTGCACACTAACTGCAAAACTGAAAGGGAATTAACTATTTCCTTATCAAATCTGTTTAGCAGTAGTTCTGTACACTGTGTAATTTCCATGCCCCAACATAAAATACAAAATGGCCAAATTTCAATTGCTCTGGGAACCTCTAGTTTCTGTTCTCTGCTGGGAATTTCTACTGGATTTTCTTATTTTGGTATCATAGGCTGAAGTATGTTAAAGAACCGTGTTAGCTAAATTTTAATTTTTTCTAAAGAATGATCTTCCAAACACATGGGATAAAAAACACATCAATTCTGGCAATCTCTACTGCATTCTGAAAAGCAGTTTTAAATTGCATCCATTCTCTAGGGCATGCTATACTTTGTGGCACAGGAAATTTTAAATTAGAGGCACTAGCAGCTCAAGAAGTAGGCTTACACACCTACTGCCATCTTAAATACTATCTTTTTTGACTGTTGAAGATTTCTATGCATCCACATATGTGCAGTGAAATCAATATGTAATATACATACTCAATACAAGAGCCTCTCTTGTTTAGGACTATTTCTTAAAGATTTCAGTTTGAAATGTAATAAAGCCTGTACATCTTGCTGAAATTTGAAATCGACACTGGAGATCACTGAAGCACGAAGGATATTATTTGCTTACACCATGATATCCACACTTCAGTGATCAAGAAAAAAGGCTGCATGAATATGCTCTACAATTCCAAAATAATCCCCATCTAGATTGTAGCTAAGCATGAGCAATTGCAGAATAAAATGATTTTGCAAATATGCACACGTTTCATGAATTAGCAGTTACCATTTAAACTGAATCAAGAATAATCTTGAAAATGTCAATCCAGAGCTTACAAAAACATTTGTATAATTAAACAAAGCGGCACAGAAGTCTCTAAAACGTGCAGGAACAAAGCATGTAATCAATATACACATGATTTATGGTTGGATTACACTGATTGTGAAACTGCAATCAGATTTGACTGCAAGTGAAAACGGTAGGGCCCGTCTTCTCTGTGTCACGTTTTCCTGACACTGCCACAGCCAGCACAGAGACCTGATCCAACTGACAAGGAGCAGTTTTGAGGCAGCGCAGTTCCTTCACTCACCCAAACAGAAGTGCTAGGGGTGGTACAAGTAAGGTGGCAGGAAGCAAGGCTCACACCGCCCCTTCCAGGGCCAGCACAGCCACAGATATATTTAAACCAATAGTGAAACCGCAGCCCTCAGTGCATCCTGACTAGCAAAATGCATTGCTTGCACGCTGCTCTAAGTGGCAGGACAAATCAACGAAACAAAAGAGACCATACAAATACTTTTACAAGCTCATCCAAACCACTGCCAAATGCATGCCTTCTCAGATAGCAGATATATTGGATATTGAGGGCATCTCACCAACTGGCTAGCATCTGAGTATTTAAAGTGTAAAAATAGTTGGTGAAGTAGGCTGGTGCTGATTGCTTTTCCTTTCTTTGCCTTACCACTTCACACTTGCTATGTACAAATGCTGGCATCACACAATTGGGTAAAGTCTGTAAACAAGAGCTTAAAATCAGTCTT
>NW_009729934.1:0-3668 GCF_000703405.1 Apaloderma vittatum | reverse complement strand
TTCCCTCTTTCCCTTTCTGTCTAAGCATAGCTCCCAAGTGTTCCAATCCCTGACTACGTTCCAGCGTTAATCCACCTTAGCTACTGCTGTCTTCGGTCTGACTTGGGAACCTTTGATATTCAAAAGGCTTCATAGCAGCAGCAGCAGCAAGAGTGAGGAAACAAAACAAAAAAGATCACAAACTTCAGTTTGACTTTTTAGGGGGGGAAAAAAGCATTTAAAGACAATTATTTTGCCCACTTAGATTTCAAGCCCCCTTCCAGGTGCTGCTATGAACCTGTAACACTAACTTCTTTAGCCCAGCTGCAGCACAAGCACAGAACTACCAGACCCAGAGTCACAGAAGAGGTAAAAAGGGGTGAAAGAAAGAATGCCTGAAGGGTGAGGCCTGAAAGAGAGGAGCTGGGGGTAGAGAAGAAACACAAAACGGTGAGGCCAGGCTTGAGAGCATGCCCTCTCCTACATGCAAGTGACTGGATGGGCTGCAGAGCGTTACTTCAGTGGACAGGCTGTTTACACAGTTACTCAGTTTCTCTTTCGTGTAATTGTTTTAGATACTATTTAGGAAGTGGCTTTCAAATGAAACATTTTGCTACATGATCTGGATAGTCAAGAGCCTGCAGGTGTGATGTGTTCGTTGAGTCAATTACACCTGCATAGCACCCAAGGCTACTATCAGTTTTCATCCAAGTCATCCTTATGCCACCTTAAAAAAAATAAACTTGGGATATCAACAGTGGTAACTTGAAGTGATTTACTGCAGAAAAAAATATATTTATTCCATTCTTATTCAAAACCATTGTCACATACGTTCAAAGGCATCAACGTGAAGTAACAATAGACACTCAATTCAAGCCTCATGTTTGCCTTCCAACCTCAGCTTGCTGTAGCGAAGCTCTCAACAATGTAGTTTTTTCCCTTGAGGCATATGGCCCTCAGGTAGAGTTACACCCTCTATAAAAATGTCTTCATTGCAATCTAGAATATGTATTTGTTTTTTATACAAGATCTAAGTACTTCCTGAAAGCTCAAAACGAGCAGGTCAGTTTGGCCATCTTAACTAGGAAGCAAGGGCGTTCTTCCCAAAATGTGTCAGATGAATTAAAACAGACTTTCTACATATACAAAAGGTATAAGATTATTTTTTTATAAAACTAAATTAACATAATGAGGATTTCTTTTTCTTCCAACCATATACAGACATCTACATTACCTTATCCTTAGATCAGTACCTTCTATTCTCATCTCCATCTCTTATACTATTAGGAAAAGTACAGTTGTATCAACCTATTTATTTATACGAGCACGACTACATCCACCTTAACACTGCTACAATTATGATAACAAAACCCAAATCCTATATATATCTAAATCTAATCATAGGGCAAATCTTCATTTAATATCATAAAAAACCGTAATGCTTGTTTAGGTGCAGGCCAGTACCATCAGCTATTACCTTTTCTAAACAAGCATGTTATATGCATCTTAAAAAAAATGCCAGCAAACATAGCACTATTAATATACAAACTCAGCTGAATTAATAATTTAAAATAGCCTACCTTTGCCCAGGCAGGTAAGGCAGACCAAATGACACCTGTGGACCACACTAAGCTGACTGATTGCAGCCCCACAGCTATTCCCTGCCTCGCCCCTGGTACCCATGTCCTACAGGCTTTAGACCACAATATCCTTATCATATCTGATATGATTCTGATCATTCCCAATGTATAAAATTTTGTTTCTCTCAAACTAGCTTCAAATAGTGGAGCAAAGATAACTTCCCATTTCTGAAAAAAAAGACAAAACCCACCCCAGTATTTTCTATCGAGCTATTAAATCTGTGTGCTGTCTTTGCTCCCACAAAAACAATTGTTTCAGTTTCTTTCTTGACATCAATCAAGTCAGCTGCCATCTTAATCAAAAGTTGTAAGCTACATATTTGTACTACATGACTTTTGACTACTGATAAGATTCTGCTATGTTTATGTATTCCAGGAATGCTACTTTAGATTTTAATATTTACTTTCAGTATTTACTATTATTATGGAGTGATAAAGCTGGGTTGGGAATAATTATCTATTATTCACTCCACAGTATGTCAGAAGCACAACTTATCTTCCACAGAAAACATGTAGATACATACACTCATCCAGAATTTAAGAGCAAACCAGTAACTGTAGAGTTCAGTTTGGTAAGTACCTAACAAATGATACTTTATCAAAGCTTAATTAAAATGCTGTTTTAATACACCACTGTGTCACATAGCAATTCTGAAAATGCTAAAGGGTATCTTCTGACAACTAGTAACTTCTATCCTACGTATACAGGAAAAAACCAAGTTACTAATTTCATTCTGAGGAGCACATAGTCTTCCTAGATGTTTTGTTTGTGCAGCTGCTGCTTAACACTATATGCCATGAACTTTCCAAAACAGTCAATAACTTGCTCTCCTGTAAAGGTTTTTCATCCCTAAGCACTCCGGGCAGCAGACACTACTCATCTTACCTACAGGCAAATGCAGACACCTTTCACCTTCCCCATCGTAATACAACTGATCTTACAAGCTCTTAATGACTTTTAAGCTCTAGCAGTCCCACACAATATATTTTGAAGCATAAATAGTAGTAACCTCAAGAGATGCTTTCGATAAACCTGTCTGATGGACCATCACTTCAAGTTAAACAAAAAGAAAATAATAATGGGGCACTGAAAATATGTCAGTTTGCAACGATCTGAGAGAGTTCTCCTCCAGCACTAGAAGCATCTCATTTCTAGTAGATACCAAAAAGTCTTTTAAAAAGCTAATTAAGAAAAAACACTAACTGTAGTAAAGGGCAGCTTACTACTAAAAAAATACTTTAAAAACATTTAGTTTAGTATTATCTTTTTAGTAGTTGTGTGTCAAAAAGGACGCCTCTATTTTGCATGACTTTTAAGTGTTATAACAATCTTCAGGAAAGGTAGCAATCATGTTACCAATCATCAACCTCACGTGCAATATTACTAACTACGGGGCGTTTCTCTTTTGTTGTCTCTTTTTAATATTCTAAAATTCCAACACATATCACAGTAGATGTTGATCTGTTAATATAGAATTAATACCCAACATTTGCAAATGCACCTATAAAAGCAAGCCAAGCTTTGGTTTGGTTTTTTACTGAAAGAAAAAAAAAAGAAAAAGGTTTTCTGGTTTTTAAGCAGGATGATCCATCTTTTCTCACCCAGAAGGATGGCAACTTGTATTACAGTTACCAGAGTCCCCAAGTGAAAGTTTTTCCAAGTAGCTGAGACCCTGCAAGAGGAAACAAGGCTGGTGGCCTGCAGCACATACAGGCTGTGCTACACAGCAGCCAGCTAAGGTTAAGGTTGGTCCATGCTACCCTGACAGGCAGGAATCGCACATCTCCATTATCTCATGCCTCGTACCTCCAAGCAGAAACAGAAAATAGTAGTAAAAATAATAGGACCACAGCTAGTAAAAACCTTTAAAAAAAACAAAAGTAATTTCTCCAAAAGGATCGAAAGCCTCTCTCACACCTATGAAATGGCTTAACTACATCCAATAAACAAAGAATATCAAATCGCCCAAGTGCCCGGTTTCGTGGCCCAGACAAAGCGCTCCCCGACGCCCCGGCTTCCCCAGCGCTGCAGCCACGCGCCCACAACGT
>NW_009729933.1:0-16881 GCF_000703405.1 Apaloderma vittatum | reverse complement strand
TGTGGTGACCAAAACTGGACACAGTACTCGCTGAGGTACATGGTTTAATGATGTTGATAGGGCTGGGACAAAGGTTGGACTCGATGATCTTGAAGGTCTCTTCCAACCGAAACTGTTCTATGATTCTATAGCTATCGCCTCATGAGGTTGTAATTCCTGATGGAGAGATGAGATAGTACTACTCTGCGATCTGGGCATTTACAAACCCCGAGGAAGGTACTGCTCCTGTCCCGGTTAACAGCAAAGAAAATTTAAACACACTATGTTGTTTCGCTGACAGCTGCATTAATGCCAGAGCTACAGAGCCAAAGGCAGAGGTGAACTTAGGAATTCAGCATTAGATAGCTTTTAAGTGTTAAAAACACATCTATGGCAATAGCATTCCACTGGGAATTCTCTTTAATGCCTGAGTGTGTTAAACCCTCAAGCTATCCACAGAAGGATGCTCCCCACCAATGCCTGTCTGTGCCCCAGCTGTGCACAGGGCAGGACAGACCCTGTCTGGGCTGTGCTGGAGGAGCTGTGAGATGGGAAAGCAGGTGCAGACAACCTGGCATCACTCTGGTACTGCCAGCTCAGGGGCATCAAACAATCAGGAGCCTGGAGTAGAAACCATACAAGCTTTTATTGTAAAAAAACCTTTTAATTAGTTAATAGGGATTTTTTTATTAGTTCTTTTCATTAGAGTAGCTGGCCACTTTGCAATGACTTTTTGTTTCTTCTGTCCACAATCCACAGGATTATAAATGTATTGTGGGAGCTGGTTTTGATTTCATAGAATCATAGAATGTTTGGGCTTGGAAGGGACCTTTAAAGGTCATCCAGTCCAACCCCCCTGCATTGACCACGGAGGTCTTCAACTAGATCAGGTTGCTCAGAGCCCCATCTGACATGACCTTGAACGTCTCCAGGGATGGGACTTGACCACCTCTCTGGGCAACCTATTCCTCATCACTCTCATTGTAAAACATTTCTTCCTTACATCCAGCCTACATCTACCCTCTTTTAGTTTAAAAATATTATCCTTTGTCCTATTGAAACAAGCCCTGGTAAAAAGATTCTCTCCATCTTTCTTATAGGCTCACTTTAATACCAAAAGGCTGCAATAAGGTCTCCCTGGCACCTTCTCTCCTCCAGGCTGAAAAACCACAACTCTCAGCCGTTTCTCACAGGAGAGGTGTTCCACCCCCCTGATAATTTTTGTGGCCCTCCTCTGGATGCACTCCAACAGGCCCATGTCTTTCCTGTGCTGAGGACTCCAGAGCTGAACACATCACTGCAGGTGAGGTCTCATCGGAGTAGAGAGGGAGAATCACCTCCCTCAGCCTGCTGGCCATGTTTCTTTTCATGCAGCTGAGGCTACAGTTGGTCTTCTGGGCTGCAAATATACATTACCAGCTCATGTCCAGCTTTTCATCCACCAACACCCCCAAGTCCTTCTCCACCAGGCTGCTCTCAATTCCTTCATCCCCCAGCCTATTTCAATACCAGGGGTTGCCCTGACCCAGGTGCAGGACTTTGCACTCGGCCTTGTTGAACCTCCTGAGGTTCACATGGGCCCACTTCTCAAACTTATCCAAGTCCCCCTGGATGGCATCCCGTCCCTCAGGCATGTCAACTGCACCACTCAGCTTGGTGTCATCTACAAACTTGCTGAGAGCACACTCAATCTCACTATGTCATTGATGAGGGTATTAAACAGCACTGGTCCCAGTACAGACCCTTGAGGGACACCACTTGTCACCAGTCTCCATGTGGTCATCTTCTGATCCCTTGTGTTTGCAGAGATTTTCACATACTCCAGGTGACCCAAGCAGCCCTGAATTCTCAAAGTGGCAATCTATCATTGACCAACACTTAAAATCCTGCAAACCCACGAAAGGCATTGCATCACCACGTCTTGTCTTTCGTTTGACATTTTTCAATAATGTTGAGATGGTTCTGTATGAAGGTGCAGTGCAAGACGAAGTGCCAGTTCTATGCTGCAGTGGTATTTTAGTGTTATTTCTTTCCTATGCAAAAACCTAAGTCCTCACCACATGTGAAGGGGAGAACACTGGTTCAGCATCTCTGAGGGAGGGGAGGCTTTTCTCACCATGTCCTCCACCCCAGCAAGCAGTGGCCCTTCTCTCCCGCACACCGGTGCTGCGAGAACTCACTGGGGCGGCATGTCATGAAGCCTCCCTGGCGCTAACTAGGCCAGTCTGGGGCCATTAGTCATCTGCTCTTCCTGTGTCTCATTGCCTGTGCCCTGAACAGACATGTTCAACTGCCTTTATGTAAAACTCCCCCAAAGGGCTGGCTGGTGCTGAGGGGTGGCCACCGCACTCACCACCTGGCACTACACATCATGCCAGTGCCCATGAGGGATCTTGTGCTTTGGTTGACTTTAAAGAAAAGGCAACAGTGCCCGTGAGTTAGGTACAGGAGGATCTGCTGCAACGGTGCTGGCCCTGAGCTGAGAAGCCCACCCAGAGCAAAAGCCCCCATTCTGGCTGGTAGAGTTGAGCCTCTCCTCCCACCCTCCTGGCTGGGGCCACAGCATCAGGATAGAGGGTCGCCCGCAGTTTTCATGTCAGTAGAGGTTGGTGCAGGGCTCAGCTCCCTCCTGGACCCCAACATACAAGTTCTGCCCCGTCCTGGTGGTTTTCTAACAACCATAAAGGATTCGGTTTGGTCTAATCCCCTCTGCAGCTGGCAAGCAAGTTCTTATCCTGACTTAACCTACAGGTAGAACAACTCTGCTCATACCGCTGGCATATTTCAGGGATTTATGTCCACACCCCTGTGGTGTACGCACTCCAGTATCCCTCAGGTCGTCTTTCATCATCAGTTACACTTAAAGCCTCTGCAATCAGATATGGTTATCTGAGCAACAGGGAGAAATATTTATCAAAATTAAATTTAGATGGGAAAATGAAGAAGAAAGAAAGAAGGGAGGAGAAAAGAACTGAAAAATGGAAACTCAATGTTACTTGAAAAATGCACTGATGTTTGATTGAAAATTAATTGATTACTCTTTTGCATATTGGCAGTTCCATAAATGAAGATTTATCTCACGCAATATATTCTTTGCCTTCTGGTTTGCATGGTAATTTGATTTTTAAGATATTTGTTTCTTTCCTCTCCCACACACTTAGCCCCTGCTAATGCTGAGGGAGGTTGTTGGTGAGAACTTCAAAAGAGCATGGACTGTGATGAGCCAGGGATGTTAGTTCAGTTCTGGATAACATTTTTACATTTTTCCTGTTTTTCAGTAAACATCCACTTTCCCAGAGTTTTCTCTTATGGGATGTTGTCTTGTCTACGATCCACAGCTGATGGTTTAGATTTGGGTACAGATTGCTGAGCAGATGTGTTACCACACACTGAGATACCCCTATGTACAAGTGACCAACCCTAAATACCGTCCATCTGCAGACGCAGCCTATTAGGCTGAGGAACCTTCCTCAGGACCCTTTAGTCCTTGTGTGAGAAAACAACACCTTGGCTACTCCTGCAGCCATGACTCTGGGCAGAGCAGCTCAGTGACCTTGTGTTCCTCTGCCAAACTCACTGGGGATGGCTGACAACATCATCTATCCACCTGGTGTCTGGGTCAGAGTGAGGAGAGACAATGGAGAAGCTGCTATAAACAAGAGCTTAGTAGACCAGACCGCCACCATCTATCACCATCTCTGCACGTGAGCATGCTGCTGTGAGAAAAGCTGCTCCTGGGGGCTGTCAGATGTTTTGTGCTTGCCTCTACCCATGGCTGGTCCCCTCCACACCCTGCTACATCACTTCCTCACGCCTGGTTTTCAGGGCTTGTAGTGTCATACCTGGTAGTCGGGTGGGATAAACCCCACTGCAGTCTCCTGCAATTACACACTCATGGTAGGACAGACAGCAACAGAATTCATAATCATGTTTTTCTTGTAGCTGTGGAAAAAAAGAGCAGATGTGTTTCCCGAAGGGGCAAAAGCCTGAATGGTCTTGTGGAGAAGATGACCTTAGGACACAAGTTTGCAGGTCACAGGCCTGACTCCTGGTCCTGTGCTATCAGCTGCTTGATGTCAGGGCACTCAGGTTGCCTTCTCCATGCTCTGGCATTCCTCATCTCTAAAATGGAAATTTCTGCTTAACCAATGGCAGATTCAGCTAGTTAATCACCATGGGCTTCTCCAAGCTCTGGAAATGAAATGTTGAACCAAAACTCAGTGTTGTTGCTGCTTGTGGTGTCCACAGCCCTGTGGGATTCAAATGGGATTTCTGCTCCCTGCAAAAGTTGTTCATCTGGCTCTTCTGGACGCACCCTGACTTGTGACTGCCATCTCAGCACTTAATGAAAGAGTTAATGGACATCTCCTCCTCCCTGCTCAACACAGTTGTAAAGGCAGCCTGGACCCTTCAAGGAGGGAAAGCATGAATGGATCTCAATGCATTCCTGAAAACATGCTGTTGCCTTGTGATGTTGCATGGGTTATAGAGACATCTTTGTGGACATGGAAAGTGTTAAAAAGTACCTACTTATTGTGTTGCAAAGGCCATGCATTGCAAACTTGGGAAAGTATGTTAGGCAGCATGAATTTTGCCCTTAAGCAATATGTGAATTACTTCTTAAAATTAGTATCCCATGCTTGTTAGGATTTGTTTTTTCATTAAGTTCCTTTGCTACCTCCTCAGACTGTGTACTTCTGACATTTATTATTATTCTTTTCATTACTTCATACTTTCTACCAAGCCCGCAGGGATCAGGGTCCTCTGTGCTAAGGTTTTTTTTTTATCCTGAGAGACAAGAGCTGTTGAAGAGAACTGTGAGCGCTTCAGAGCAATCTGAAGGCAAGTAGGTACACGTGCAGCTGCACCACTAGCCCGCAGGCAACCAATGCCAAGGTGAAAGCGTTACCCTGAATTTGCAAAGGGAAAAGAGATTGAAAGAAGGTGACTTAAGCAGCTTATCTCAAGTTTTCCTTCTTAAGACCCCTGCCTCATGCCAGAGGTTCCCCCAGGGAATGGCCCCAGAGAACCCTTGTTCTCTGGGGTTAAGCTGGGAAACCAAGCAGGGAAGTGAAGCAACTGTGTGATTTCCCAAAAGGGTTTTCAAGACTTACTCCACTTTCACAATGGTGTTGACCAGTGGGAGGTGATATGCGTCATGACAAAGCCATAGAGGCATGTAAAATGCAAGCTGGTCTGATTCCCTCTCCTCCATGAACTTTACTATATGCTGATGAGATGGACTTGGAGACACAGTATTTAGCACAGAGAGGGCCTGAGACTCCACAGAGATGGGGGAAATTCTGACAGTCAAAGTCTGGGCTTTATTTGGATTGAATCTGCTTCAGAAAGGCTGTTTTCAGTACAAATACTTACAAAAATTAGAAGAAAAGGAAAATAGAATAGGGTCCTTTAGGGAACAGAAGGGTAGGTCTTGGACATCAATTCACAGAGCAAGACTCCGGGTAGCAAACCAGCAAGATGAGAAACTGCTTTCTACCCTGCTCAGCTTGTGGCATGGTCCAGAGTTACACGAGCTTTTGAGACACCAATTTCAGTCTTGTCACCAAGCCAGCGACTGTCTGTGTAAGCCATGATCTGTGCCCCAGGAGAAGGCAGGGTCTCTTGAGGAGGCGGGGCCTCAGGTGGTTGCAGCAGCCTAGCTCTAGGGCAGTTGGACAAGGCAGGTCCTAGGAGGCTATGGGTCATGCTGAGGGACACAGAAGTACCTGGACAAACTGAAAACCTCTGGACATCTGCGCCTCACAGCTCTCCTTCATGTTAATGTTTGGAATGCAAATCTTATGCACAGGACTCATAAAGGCAAGGAAAGAACAGTTATTTACCTCTGCCTTGTTCTCTGGTTTTGTTAATTTACTATAATTTTGTTTTACAAGTAGGCAGTGACTTTTATTTTCTTACTGGTGCAGTTATTGAAGAAAGGGCAGAGTTGCATATGAAGTATCAGGTAGAGAAGGAGTCCCTGATGCTCAAGGCCCTGGTAATGGAAAACATACTGGAACAGAGAGAACTCCTCTGCTCGCATAAAATACAGGCAGCTTTAACAAAACAAGTCTCATGTTTCCTTTCAAAAAAGCAAAATTTACTAAAGTCTCTTAAACCAAGAGAAATGCATCTATGGGAAGTGAGTGCTAGTAATAACAGCCTTCATTCACATCCAGTGGTAAAAGAGAAAAAAGCAACAGTTTCTCCCTGAGGGAAGGGAGATTCTGGAAGTTAAACAGAATTATTTATAGTTTCGAAGAGTTAAAAGGCTTCCTAGGCACCGTGGCTTTTCTCTCATATCCTGAGCACCTCAGGGTAAGGGCCTGTGGCAGAGGGAAACAACCCATCAAAGAGCTTGTTTTCTGCAGCTCCTTCTGCAGGGAGGTGGAGGAAACACCAGAATGGGGAGGTGGGTAAGCATGTATAGCTCCTGCCTTTCAAAATTCCCGTTGGGGATTATTATTATGTTCTTGCTGCGCAGGAGACCTCTGGTTTCTCAAGAACTGAGGCCTTTGCCTGCCTAGTAACCAACTACTGTTATGGGGTTTGCTTTGTTAAATTTAAGGAAACTCATGTGAGCCATCCTTCAGACACTGATCAACCCTCTCGTTCTCACTTCTGCATTTGAATTATTTTCTTAAATTTGCATCTAAGACCTTTCTGTAATGTAACTTTTGGCTTGATGACAAATATAAACAATTTTCCTGCTCTAATAACATCTATATTCTATGAGTACTCCTGCAAATGTGCCATGTGACCTGCACAAGCATTGATCCTAAATTAAAAGACAGCATCAAAATCTGAGTCACTTGTTCTACACATTATTAAGCGTCCATTTTGATTAAGCTGGTGATGATTGACAATCCAATTTCATACCCACCTTCCCCTTTTTGCTAGTCCTTCGTCCTCCTGGCAGAGAACCGCATAGATGACCAAAGAACAGTTTAACATGCCTTTGTGTCTGCCTTTCACTTGGCTTTCATATGGATTTTGCCTCATAACTTGTGTCAGGGATGCTCTGGTAGCACCCTTCAGTTGATGATCTCCCCTCTCTCCTGTCTCTCCAATCCTGGCTGAGATGAGTGACTAAAAATCTTGTATGGAGAAGCTGAATTCAATGGTCTGAAACAAATTTCCTGGCTCTATTTTCACTGGGCGGAGAACAATCTACAACCAGAGCAAATCTGGTTTCATGGCTAAGAGGCAAAGTTTTTTTCCCTGTAGCCATAGGAGAACCTGAATGTGATGAAAAGAGAACAATTTTCTGTACAGGGTGAGAGAAGGAAGAGCATGAGACAGTTTCCAAAGGGCAACCTCACTTCTTTGCTCTACATAGGAAGACTGTGCTGTGAGGACACCTGGGAGGCTAGAGGTTTGCACCCCTAGGACATTGTGGCTAGGCCCAGTTATCTCCAGTCATACAAACTGCTGAGTGCCAGAATTGCAGAGATGTTAGCCAGTGCATACGACAAAGGGCATGACTGGCAAGACAAAGTAAGCAGGATCCCATTCATCACTGAGCTGAATGTTGGGATAAATGGGAAGAATCTTTCCTTGGGAGGCAAACTGTTTTTTTGGATGATGAAGGAAGGGGTTCTGTAATCTAAACATGTCTAGCACAGACTCAGTGGAGACCTTTAAGTGTCATGAGACAACAAGGCTTCCCACAACCTGAGTCAGCTCTGTAATCCCTACACCACAGATTACCACACACGCTCGTGCCCAAAGCAGCAGAAAAAAATTGGAGATTGCATCCTTCAGGAGCCATGGATGCTCCACAGGTCTTCTTGCTGCTCCAGAAAATATGTCATCATGCCAAACCAGAAAAAGCAGTGGATCAGGGTGTGAATCTGTCCTGCATTTCCCAACCTCTGACCAGTCAGTCAATGCCTGCTTGGCCATACTGGTGAAGAAGGGAGAAGGGGGCTGGCTGGTCAGTGGGACAGGAGGGGCATGTTGGCATGCTAGCCCGTGGTTAGTTAGGAGCAGCTGTGGCCTGGAGCGGTTTTTGATGGGGTGGGCTGTGCCCATGTGTAGTCCCAACTGCAGTGCCTGACAGGAGACACTGGCTAAGCAGAGACCATCCCATTCTCCTGAGCAGGTGCACTCACTGGGCACTGAAAATCAGTAGTGCTGGCTGAATGAAAACTCTTAGATGATACTAATAGGCTCAGTGGACAGGCCAGAAGTATGCTAGTAGTCACTTAGTCACTGGCTGATCTCGGTATCCTCTCTCTGACAGTAGCCCACATGCTTCAGGGGATGGAGGACACCCACTGGGATTTCTGTAATGAGGGGCGAAGAATATATTCCTTACCTCTTCAGGTAAGATCTCTTGTAGGCCATGAAGTATGAGTTGTACCTGATCAAGTTAAAGAGAGGCTATGATCTTAACTGGGACTATTCTGACAAGACTGGTTTGACTACCCCGGCCCATCTGCCTGGGGATCCTGACACTGGAAGAGAGACCATCTCAGTGGCTTTCATTGATGAGGACTGAGGATCATTGCAAAGGGATGACAACCGGGAATATCCCTTCCTCCTTTCTTTTCCTGTAGGACCTAGCAGCCCAACTTAGTCATCCCGTTCTGAGAAGAAGAGGAGAGGTCTCTCAAGACCTTCATTAGTCACTACATGTAAATACCTTAAGTCTTTCTAAAGTTAGGCAAGTGTTAGGGCTGGGGACAACAGTGACTGAGCTGGAAAATGCTGCTAGCTTTCTGCTCAGCCCACACCTATGCTGCAGAGTCCAGTTTACTCAGCTTGCGTAAGGAGTGTTTTCTTAAAGCATTTCACTTCTGAGATGCTTCTGCAAGGACGTGCTGGGAACGGCTCCTGTTCAAATCCAGGAGCTGACACAGCAAAATCTTGCACTTGATTGTTGCAGATCATTAATTCAAAGTCATGATCCATCTGGAGTAATTAATGGAAACCCATTATTATTTTATCACTGCTTGCTGAGCTGCTTAGACAATCAAAATGCTTGTGAGAACAAGTAAAAACTCTTGCTCTTGGCCTAAAAGGTGTAAAGAGCAGTGACACATCCCAAGTGAGAAGCAGCAAGATGTGTGGGAGGAAAGAAAGAGGACTGGGAGAATAAGAGCCATGAGACCCTCTGAAGCCTCAGTCACACGTTAAACCCAATACTTTGTTGAAGGACTCCTACCTGCTCTCTCATTTCATTGGTAAAGTGCAAGGGAGGTAAGGGAAGAATGTAATATGAATTTACCTATTTTTAACAGGCAAAAGCCCTTGTCATGTTTTGGAAGTCCAGCACTCCTTAAGATAGAGCCAACATACAAGGCACGGCCCATTTGTTTGGGGAGAGCTGGGAAGCTCCAGGAGAGCCTGCTCCTTTTCCATCCTTGAAGTCTGGGAATGGGCAACAAATTAATGAGGAATGTTTCCTTTAAATCACGAGGAAAAATGTGAATTACCACTGAGGTTTCCAGTAGGGAGCCTTTTTTCTACTCTGATCAAAGATGATAAGGAGTATTTGGCATATGAGATCAGTGGTGACTTTGTGCATTTCTGTCACAGAGTTGACACGGGGTGAAGCCACACACTCAGCCAGCAATCCTGACTCCCAGCAGGGCAATCCAGAGAAATGTCTTGTCCTTCACCACAGCTCTGTAATTTGAAATGAAGAAGAAGGAAAAACCACAGGATGAAGAGGCAGAAGAGAGAAAAGTAGTGAGATTTCCCTAGGTGGGGAATAAAAAAGACCTCAGCTACCTCCCAGTGCATAACAAGTATTGCCTTTCATGAGTGCCTTGTGACCTGATGGAGTTAAAGATGTTCCTGCTCACTGCAGAGGGTTGGACTACATGATCTTTAAAGGTCTCTGCCAACTCAAACCACTCTATGATTCTATGATTCTATGAGTATTTCACAATGTGCTGTGCAGGGAACGAGCATCCCATGCCCCACTCCATTCTCCAGCTTGTGCCTGCACCAGTGGAAGGTGGCACAACCGTTCCAGGTGACAGGGTGACCTCTCCAAGCTACACACCACCCACATGAAAGGGAAGAACTACGTCACCATGCAGCAGGCTACAACTCTGCCCTGCATGCAAGTGCATTTAAATGGTTACATCTGATTATTTTGTTTGTTTCTCAGTTTAAGAGAAAACTGTTATCATTTGCATAAATAATCTCATAAACTTTTGGGTTTTTTATCTCTGTCCTTGTCTTTATTAGAGCCCATTGAGTCCACAATAATTATATCAATGTGATGATACCAACGAAATCCTCCGATAACCCTGCAGTGAAGTGACTTGCACAGATTTAACTTCATTTGCAATTTCTGAAGGAAGTGCAGAGTGCCTGATATCAGTGTCTTCCCAAATGGCAGAAGTCTCTGAAGTGCAGGGTGGGGCTGAAAAAGGGAACAACTTTAGACTGTCATTAACATTTTAGAAAAGGACAAAATACTTCACAGCAAATACAGGTAAAAGTGCATACATATTTTCTGCATGTTAATCACCTACACAGCTGTTGCTCTTGCCACAGGGGTGCTTTGCAAATACATATGGAAAGGCAGATTGTACACGGAAGGACAGACCTCATTTCTCTCTTTCTTAATGTGTGCTCCACACTATGAAAAGCCTCAAGCATCCATATTTTACATATATCAGCTCAGTGAATGGAACTACTATCAGAAAGATGCCTTACCAAGCGCAAAAAATGGAAGACACCATGAAGATTCTGACACCTACTAAACCTAGAGTTAATTTTAATGTTATTTTAATTATCATCATGGAGAATGGAACACAGAGTCTGGAGCCCAGTCCTGTTCTCATAACATTTTAGGAATGATTTGGCACCAGCTTTCATGAGAACTGGGCTGGGTGTCATACCTTCATATACTAGTAATGAGAGAGGGATTGCCAGTATCTGTGAAGTTGGATGGCCTTCATAAATCAAGCAAATGAGCTGAAGGCAACAAAAGGAGGACCTGCAAAGATGAATTCAAAGTGGGTCGCTTACACAGGGGAGAGACAGGATGTTTGAGCAGCGGGAACATGTCTGTGTCGCATTAACTAGTACATACAGAAGCTGTGCATCTCCCCTGGCCTACCATGCCAGGTCTCCCTTAGATAACTGTGCTCAGGCTGAGAAGCCTGTAAGAAAAAGAAACAAACTTAAATGAATTTGTAGCTGAAGGCAACACAGCTTTTGGTGAAAAGAAAACCATGTAGCTGATTTTTAAAAACCCAAAGACCCAGCTCTCCTAAAGCATCTTCCAAGTTTCTTAGGTATGTGAAATCAATGGAGTCTGGCATACGAAAACCAGATGGGTCTGAACAAAATTGCCCTAGGAATGCAATGACTTTTATGTGTGTGAACAGCAACACAGAGACAGATTTACTCACTGCAAATGAAACTGAAGACCATCAGCCATGCACTGTAGGATGTGTAAACGTCCCTTAAAGACTGGAGGGGAACAGACAGGTGTCTTTTTAGACACTAAGATCATTTCTTCAAGAAAACTTTGACACATTGGTGGAAAAATAGAATCAGAGGAAGGAGGGGCAACACATCTTGAATGTGTTCCCAGGAATACAGAACCCAGCTGTCAGCTGGCCACTGAGTGATGGGAATTGCACTGGAGAGACAAGCAATCCTTCCCGCACTTTCTTTCAAGGCACTTGACAACACAGGAAGAGAAAATGAGTAAATACAGGGAGTGAAGATGGGCCAGAAAGTATGACAGGGCCAACAAGGCCTGGTCAATGCAAAGATGGAAGGGACAGATGCTCACACAAGATGATGTGCATCCTGGACTGACAGCACAGCTAGAGCTGAATTCACCTGTATGCACTTAACTGCAGTGGCCAAGGGAAAGTCTGGGCTCATGCTGATCAATAATATAAATACAGACTTATAACTGACACTTCTACTTTGAAAGACAGTAATTCTCTGCTTGCAGAAGTGCATGTCTACTCCTAGCATTGATAGTCAAGCACAACAGCAGAGAAAAGAGGACAAGATATCTCATTTTTGTGCTTCATGGAGACATGGAAAAACAGGCAGATAAGTGAAAGAGATCTGGGGAGAACTGGAAGTGAAGTGAGAGCCAGAGAGCAGAGGGTCAGCAAGAAACCTAAACCATCAACAGAACATTTTAGGTGAAAACAGAAGGCTAGAATATGAGATAAGGAACAATCAGAGAAGACATTCTTAAAGCTGATATAGAAATCTCAAAGGAAGTGAATGGATCCAGGGCAGGGAAGAAGGAAAGAGCAAAGAGCCTAGACAGTGCTGGATAGCATGCAGTAAGGGGAGAGGCTTTCTGGATGATACCTTAAAGGAAAAGAAAACCGGGTACAGACAAGTAGTGGAAATGACTAGATGATCTCTAAGGTCCCTTCCAGCCTAGGCCATTCTATGATGAAGGAAAAAGGAGAGCATTAGACAAGTGCTGCTCCCTCTGTAGGATTGCTAGGCAGAACTAGGTTTAAAAATTCCATTACAGGAAGGGCAATCTGAGACACATGAAGCAAGTAAAATGGAAAGCCTTTGGTGGAACTCAGGAGTAGCTGTAGAGGAATCGAAGCAGGGTGGGATACTGTAAGGCGCAGTGAAGTGAGAACACTGGGAGGAAAGCTGGAGGAAAGCCCAGGGCTAAAGCTAGGGAAAAAGCATTAAAGGATGAGTGAGAGAAGCTCGCTGGGTTAGGGCAGAATGGAGAAGCAGGAAGGGAACAGAGGATATGGCTGGAGAAAATCAGAGAGCAGGTCTCAGGAGAAAAGCAGGTTGTTTTGGGGAAGGGGCAGAGGTAGACAGAGTGGATTAGGAGCCACGCTAGCAGTTGGCAGCAAGAGCTTGCTTATTCAGCAAGTCAGGCAGTAATTAATTAAATCAAGTCAGGCAGCAATCAGTCAGTTAAATCGGGTAACAATGACTCAATTAAGTTAAACTGGGGAACAAGGAACATATTACATCAAACTGGAGAACAATGAACCAATTAAATCATCTGGAAGCCTCCATGAGTCTGTCCGGCGCCTGGGCTAGGTGCCACCGGAGCAGGGGACACTCACTGCAGCTGCCTGCTCCAGGAGAAACATCACAACAGCAACTGTGCATCGCTGCTGACAGACTCTCTTGTCCCCCTTTGCCCAGAGCGAAGAGGGACACGGCAGACTACAGCTGGTCTGAAGAAATATTTGTAATAAACCAAAGGGGTGGGGAGATGGAAATTGTCAGCTTCCAAATTAGCAATACTGTCACAGGAATTACTGGGCTGCCTAGGGATGGAGAAAGCTCTGCCTTTCAAATCAAGTTGATGCTGGATATCCAGAGCTGTTGGCTTAAGGAATTAACTGTGAGGCTTTGACGGGTGCCTCACAATGATTTACTCTACCCTACCTAGCACGCAGGAGACATACACTTTCCAATGGTTTCCTGAAAGAGCACTGCTATGTCCTAAAACAGCTGCCTATGTCCATTTTGAGGTAGAAAGTGTAAACTACACCAAATGGCATGAAACAGGCTGGTCATGTACTGGCAATGCCAGGAAGTATTTTCATCCTGTTCTGTTGGTTCTCAGTATAATTTGGAGTTGGGGTGGGGTTTTTTTGGTTCTCTTCTGTTTCTTCTTCTATCTCCACAAGCACGGAACATCACTGAGACTGCCAAGTTACCTTAGCAGGAAAGCACCTGCTATGTTTCTCTTGGGCTATTTCATGAATGTCAGTTAACTTAAAATAAAAAAGGGAAGGTCTCATTGATGAGGACAACTGGAGGTCAAAAAGATAAGGGAGACGATTGTCTACCCCATCATTGAAGGATAGTGCAATCCTAATTGTTCTGCAAGAGCACGCATAGGGCCCTTGCAGCTGGGAAAAAGTACTGCTTTGTCCTAGTAGTGCAAGTGGTTAAGGAGCTGTAATGGTTAATAAACAGCAATAGTACATGGGCAACTTTTATTATACTATACATTATCATTAAAGTAATTATACTGTAAAGGATGTGACTCTTTGGGTGTCAGTGCTGGCTAGATGAGGTCCTGGGATTTGCCAAGAGCATGTAAATCGATCCCTGTAAGAATGCTGGCCAGTAAATTAAACCAAAAAAAAAAGCTTAAGAATAGAAGCTTCCTGAGCCCTCTGCAACAAGGATGGGGCTTGATCTGAAACACTATATAGTATCACTACCATGTGTATGACTGTTGTCCCCTCATAAATGTGCCACAGGACCATGTGCACTTTGAGACACACCTGCACGACAGTTTCACTCTGAGGGACTGGGATTAATTTTCTTTTTCTCCCTCTGAACTGCTAAATAGTCAGAAGGCAAAAAGAGCCTAATTAGAGAGGTGAAAGTTTGGAAAGGAACCAGAAATTTCAGAAAGAAAAACTCCCAGACCTCATGACAATGTTTGAGCAGCAGTCTGCCACAGAAAAAATGGAAAAGAAACTTCCTGGCGGGTTTGGTGGGTTTTTTTCTGCTTCTTTATCCCTTCTGAATAATAAATCTGAGAAGTTTTGTTTATTTCGTACAAACCTTCAGTCTAATGAAATATATGCAAATGAGGTTAAAATTTCAGCCAGAAGTTCAGTCACCTCAGACTCTGGGCTTTATTAGAGTGGTCAGGAGGAAAACTTGACCTACACCAGTATTTCAAAAAGGGTTCTTGTGATTCAAATGCTCTTAAAAAAGAGTCTGCCCTGCTTGTGATTATGACCTTATAGATGATGATATGCACTGCCAAAGAGACTGGCCTTATCCTAAAGTTAGACTTTACGCCTAAAGTTACTCTTGGTCCTCAATATTATGTTGTGACAAATATCTCTATTCATTTTCCAAAAAAATGTATTTACAAAGATGTTTCTTTTGCATCTGCATTATCATGCAAGGCATCTAGTAACACAGAATTTCTGAACCCTGTAATTTTCCTCTTTGCTTATATGTCAATAATAGATGGTTTCTATGTTTATCCATCCCTTTCTTTTCCCTTTTTACTTAAAAATTATGTCTACAAACAAAATATACTCACATACGTTACAGTGCACAGCTGCAGCTATTACAGGAGGAAGGGTTGTCATAATTCAAAAGTAACGATTTCCATGTATTTATTTCACAGGTTTATCATCAAACAGTTCTTCTCATGTGGTGGCTATATAATACACAAAATAGTCTTCATTTGTAAAGGAGTAAGTACAGTTTAGCTCTGATTCCTAAGTAGTCAATTATTAATTTTTTTCCCTCATAATTACAGAGAGAACCCTGTGATTAAAACTAGGAAACCCTTTTTCTACCCCTTAAATTTCCAGCACTGACGTATGTCTCATTCTCTTTATCTAGCACCCCTTGCATCATCACTAATAATCAAAGAGCATGCTGATGTTACCAGGTCAGAGAAGTCGCATTCAACGGATGAGACATGAAAAAATTACCCAGCAGAAGACAACCTGATCCCTTGCTCCTCATCAGCCATTCAACCTGGTGCTCCCCACTGTGGTTCCAGCTAACGAACAGATAGTTCGACATCACTGAAGACCTTTTCTTCGCAGCCAGAACTGGGTGTTTCTGCCTTGGGATAAATACCAGGTGTTGGTCTCCAAGTGCAACACCCTCCTGAAGGCTGTGCAGTGAAGACTTGATGCAAGGCAGCTCGCAGAGGTCCATGCTGTACCTCTGCACACAGCTCATCTCCTTAAGGTAATTCCACAGTGAGACCCATAGGGTCTTGTCTCCACTAGCTTTTTTTAATATTTTTCTTACTGAAAAGACTCCACCTTTTGGCAGCAAACATAGCCTTGAAAAAGAGCACAAAAGTCAAAATCCTTTGCTGCAGATAAATATACTCAATGTTTAAAGTATTTTGGCCTTGGAATGACAGAGGTGGGACTCATTTAAGTTTTTCAAGGTCACTGAATCAAGCTGGAAGGTGACTGGAGAGGGAACAACACATGAATTCCAGATGTCTCTTCTAAAGTTTTTCTTAGACTGGGAGATGGGCTTCCCCTTTTGCAAAGTGCAGACACGTGGCCAGAGCCAGAGACACCTCCCTTCCTCAGACACGCCATATGGACGAACCTTGAACGTCATCAGAACACCCAACTCCCACAGAAGTCAGTGAACACAGGAGGACTCAGGCCTCAGGTATTTATTACTTGTTTAGCTCAGTGTAGCATCGTATACCTTGGGCCTGGTCCTACGGTTGCTGCAGCAAACTGACTCCCGCTGCAGCAAGTGCTGGGCTCTCTGTGGATGGGGTATAACTACTGAATGGTCTGAGATTAGAGCTGACCCTGCTTTGATCAGCAGGCTGGACTAGAGATCTCCTGAGATCCCTTCAACACGAATTTTCCTATGGTCCCAACATGCAGATCCCATGAATCTAAGTGAAGGGTAAGAAGGGGTGGTGGAGCAAAGATGAGCCCCACAGAGACAGAGGCTAATGTTTAAACCACGGCTGATGGCCATTTCTTATCTTTCAAGTGTAAGATTGAGTTGCTTGTGCTAGAAATGTTGACGTCTTCTTCCTGAGCATGAGATCAATTAAGCCACTGACTTCTGCAAAAGATTTACCCGGGGACTACTTTTGTGCTGGGAAGCAGAGACAGAAGGCAGAAGAATTTAGCTGGAAATTGTTTAATAGAGCCCTTATGCCCCAAACGAGCACAAATACACGCATTTTTCAGCCGGAGCCTGAGCGAAAGCCCTGTTGTTGTTGGAAGCCGTGCCGTACACCTTCCCCCGGAAATTTAGACGCCGCGAGAAAACAGAAAAGGCAGTTTTGGGGCAGGGATTTTTGAACCCTAAGTAAACCGTTTCCTCAGCAACTGTACTCCTTGGAAACGGGGGAAAAAAACTTTGCCCATCTGAGGCTTCGTGAAAAGCTGGCAAAGAGCAGAGGCCTTGGGCGGTGGGAAGCGGCCCGGGGGG
>NW_009729932.1:0-1601 GCF_000703405.1 Apaloderma vittatum | reverse complement strand
ATATATAAATATATATATATAAATACTACTACGAATACTAAAGAACAATTCTTCCTATAAAGCCTGCACAAGAACAAGAATTCGCCTGAGCTGTTTATGTTTTTATATAAAATAAATAGAAAAAAAAGACAATCATTGTTTTGAATATTACTCCTATTTTTGTAATGGAAATTAAAAGGATAGTATTTTTATCCGTGACAGGGTCGAAGACATTAATTTTCACCATTTGCTACTGTACATAGAGAAGAATGCCCTGCTCCCAGGGGATTATGAGGAAAATGATTTTGGAGAATTGGTGAAGCAGATTCTTCCCCCGGTGATTCTTAAGGCAGGCTCCTTTGCCACTAGCCTCTCCGAAGAGGCCGCGGCTCCTTTTCCCCTTTGCTCTAGATTTCGATTTTTTTTTTCTCCTGCTTTCTCTGATTCCAGTTTTATCTGCACTAGTGTTTCCTCAAACAATGAGCTTAGAAGATAATTCTCTTATGAAAACAACAGCTCGATCCAAATTGTGCATCTCTGTTGCCTATTGGAGGGAGAAATAGTTTAACCCCCCCCCCAAAAAAAAACCCCAAAACAAATAAATCAAAATAACAACAAAAAAATCAAAACAAAACAAAAAGCCAAACTTCACCCCCTAAATCCCGAACCAGCAGCAAGGATAGTAAGTACTAAGCCCCGTGCACTGCTCTTCTGGCTGGCTGGGCAGAGTTGCAGAACAAAGTGAAAGCGGAGATCGGACCCGTTTGGAAAGAGCGGGGAAGTGATCGAGGGAAGCCCCACGGCGCGCCCCGGGGCCGGAGCCGGTACCGGTGCCGGTACCGCAGGGACGAGGGAAAACGAAGCGATCCCACCTCCGATCCGCTACCCAACTGCTCCCGGCAGCTCGGTACTGGACCTGGATGCAAAGTACAGTGTGTTACTCTCCAGTGCTGTCCATGCTTTTCATCATGTGTAACGAGCAGGGTTCTCGCCTTTGCATTTTTCGGTCGGAGTTGCTCTTTTTTTTTAAAACTGTTTTTCCTTTTAGACCCTCCCGCCTCTCATCCTCTCTTCGCACTTTTCCGAGCTCCCACCGAAGTCACCTCTTTGGGTTATGTTCTTCTGGGCAAAAAAAAAAAAAAAAAAAAAAAAAAAAGATTGTGAACGCTCTCTCACTCCTTTGTTCTGTTTTATGCAAGCTCTTATTGTACAAGTTTAGGAACCCCTGTTGTAGCTACCACTAAAGAATTATGCACTACTACGAAAGTTTTTGTTCCTTGTTTATTGAGTTTGGAGGTAAAATGTATTTTTCTACATTCTGGCTTATTGCTTAGTAAAATTTATTTCATAAAACAAACTTTTGTCATAAAAGAATGTGTAGTGTTCACCTGTGGTCCGGTTTCTAACGAGATAAACCATTTTCACCTCATCTCTCTATGTACGGACTCCTATCTTACCTTCCGCCCGGGGGCTGGCCCCGTCCCTCCGCCCGGGCAGGTAGCGAAAGAAGACACGTAGGTACCTGCTTCCTTCCAGCTCACCACACAAACCTTAGAGGAGTCTTTCCAAAGACACAAAAGGAGCCCCGCGTTCAAGATACCGGAAAGCAACCCCCCCCCTTT
>NW_009729931.1:0-5003 GCF_000703405.1 Apaloderma vittatum | reverse complement strand
TTTTCTTTTCTTTTTTTTTTTTTTTAATTTTAGCAAACCGTTTACCTCTCTGGATCCAAATTATATTCCGTTTTCCAGCGCATTTGTGTAATTCCCTTTTGAGTAGGAATCGTGAAATACGCTGAAAATAATTAGGTTGGAAGTCGTATATTTTTTAACTCCGAACAAACGAAGAAGCACCGTGGGTTTCAAGCAAAGCTGTAGTTCCAATGCCAAAAAGGGAGGCCTGCTGGGGGGGATAGAAAAATAAAATATTTGTAAAATACGTCTGAACCTATAGGTTTGTACAACTGGGAAATCGTTCTAGATTAGCTAACAATTAAACTCCACCAATATACCGGTGTGAGGTGCAGTTGTCCAGGAGACGATTTTGTATAGTATTTTTCTTGTAAATTACTTCCAGTAAATATTTGAAAATATATTGAAGTACACTTGAGCTTTTTTTTTTTTTAATTTTTATTTCTTTTCCTGTCATGAGAAAGCGTTATTGTTGCAGTCCTGGTTCACTGCATTCTTTTTCTGGACTCGTTCCTAGAAGTGTACATCAAATCACACTTCAGGATATAGGTTTTGCTTGAATATTAATTTAGGTAGGCATACAACTGTAATTAAGCAAACAATATTTGATAAATGTTGAATGACATTTAATTTAATGGAGCATGTACTTATTTGCATTTGCTGGCAGTTCAGGTATAGTTACAGTGAGAGTTCTCCTATATTTCATAAAGTGGGTTTGCCATGACCCATGTATTAAATAAACTGTCCAAGTGAAACTGAACTAACTTTGGCCTATGTGTATTTCCTGAAAATAATATTGATAAATGTTAATGAACACTCCTGACACTACATTAGCAGTTTGCAATACTGCAAACTATTTGTCTCATTGTAATGTTGAAATAATTTGGATATTTCACATTGAAATGGAAAGCCCTTCGCTGGAACATTTTAGATTTGCATTTTAAATGCATGAAATGTAATTGATTTTTATCTGTAATATTTTAAATGGTATTAATAAACTCCAGATAAAACATTCTACCTTAGGTCAGACAATTGTTTTTCTTCTTTTTGACCTCTATCGTTACAGGCAGTGATTTACTTTGAACTGATATGGCATGAGTCGTTCTCTAGAGTTTCAGTGAAAAGTGAAAATACAACGAATTAAATCCTCTTGTAAATCGTAGCACCTAATGAGAGCAGCTTTGAGGCATTAGAACATAGAGCCGCCATTCTGCTTCGTGCTGTTTGTTAAGCACTGGTAGGGAAAACTAAAAGGAAAGCATTAACACCTTGTTTTCTAGCAAAAAAATATTTTTATCAAACTAATGACACAGTGCCTCTCATAAACTCGACTGTGTGTGAGGAGCTGTTTTGCATGTATCTCCTCCCCGGACTTTATTTTTCACATGGCACCAGGTCCCTTTGAAGAGCAATTTAATATTGAAATGCTAAGAGTCATTATTTCTTTAAATGGTAAAATAAAAAGTGGTCAGCAGCTTTTTATCTTTTAGGTGTTTGTGGCTGGAAGTGATACTAATTGCCGTAGTGAGCACTGACTTCTGCAGGTCTTGGGTGTGTGAAACTTCACATTGTGCCTGAAAATTCCCTTCTTGCCTGGGAGCGTTTTCCCTGCAGGATGGGGAATCAGGATGATTTCAAGGGCTGTGAGGTCCTGCCAACCAGCCAGGCCAGCGCCGCCACCCTTGCCCTGTCTTTTAAATGTTGTCCACAGCTGTCCCTGAACAACAATAAAATCACTATTACGAGGATTTCTTAAAACCTGGAGTCCTTTGTAGTTATGGCATTTGTTTAGAGTTTTGGCACACATCCCTGCTCCCCCCTCCTGCCCCCCCCCCCCCCAAAATAAAAAGACAAAGAAAACCACTCAAACCCCAGCGAAAATTGCTAACACTTTCTCTTAACACTGGTGGAGTTTTTTTTGGGGGGGAGGGGAAAGTCGGAGAAGTGCTGTTCCTCTTTGGAAATCTGGCCTCTTGAATGACATGGGGAGGCGATACTCACTGTCAGGGTACTGAAAAATCAGGGCTAGAGCACGGAGCCTGCATAGCAGAAAGATCTTGTGTGCATACATGTAAAGCACATTATTAGTAATAACCTGAACACCAGGTATTAAAACATGGAGCTAAAAAGTGCAGATGAGTCAATTCACGATGCATTGAAGATTTTGTCTCTCTATATGGTGAGGGAATTTGAAGGAGCTTTTAGTGTGCACTGGAAATGGGAGTTTTCTGGCTGAGTTTCTCTAAGCTACATTCTCATTTTGCTTCATTACAAATGCAGCCATCAGAGGCCTACAAAGTTTCCTACTGAAAGAAAGCAACAGTTTGCTCTGCCTTTTTTTCTCTCTTTTTTTTTTTTTTATTTTGCTATGTAAAGCAATACCTAATTTCCCCAGTGAGAGCGAGAGACAGCATTTATGTTACCTGGAGATTCCAGTCCTGATCGGCTGGGCTGAGCACCAATGAAAAGGGAAGGGAAATGGAGCAGTGGGTAACTTGTAATACTGCTTCTCTAATACTCCCCTGAAAAGGAAGAGCTACCAAAATGCCACTATCCAGGAGCACCAGTTTGCTCCAGTTCAGGATAGCCTGGCAGTGGGACAGAGCTAGTGACAAAATCTAGCCTTCCCCCGGGAAGGAGCATGTCTTTCTGCTGCTCGAGAGCTGCTGGTTTGGATCTGGGCTGTGTGAGAACACACATATTTTTTCTTTCTTTTACCAGCAAAAGCCAGCACTTGAAGGCTGAATAGCTCCTTTTTGTAGTTGATTTACTTTTACTAAACCCTTCCAGATAAGGGCATTGAGTTGTTTGATAGGAGCCAGGAACTTGTCTCTGCGTTGTGCAGATCAAGGTAGAGTTAAACTAGTTTGCTGACCCACAGGTCAAACCGGTGTCCATCAACTTACCTTCCAACTGCCTTCAGATGATTGTGGCCATTCCCGTTTGCTCTCTGACCTTTTAAGTCTCTCCCCTTCAAGCTCGTAGCAATGTCTATCGAATTTCTTGTCCTGCTTTTCCCATTATTCTGGCTTTTCATTGTCATTTTCCAGTTTAAATTTTCAATAGAGCAGTGATGGGAGATGTGCGCAACTGAAGCGATTTAAAACACCACTTCATTTCTGCCTGCCGTAGTGCCTTTCCCATTACCCCTGGCCTGTGCCTGCCGAGACTAAACAGCCATCAAAGGGTGTTGGCTTCTCGTTTGTTTCTAGTCTAGGAATGTGAAAGTAGAAAGCAAGAAATGGAATCTCAAGCGCTTTATTTGTGGATGTGATGGCTAATCCAGCCATCAACACCTTCAGAGCTGTAAAGGCAGTTGAATAAGGATACTTGCTGCAGCCCTACAAATCTTTCAGTATGAACGGCTGTAAGTATGCACTTGCCAAAACCTGCCACACTTCAGCTACATTCTGTGAGGCAGACTCTGGTTTAGCTTTGGAAAGAAAGATCTGGGAAAAGGTGTGAACAAATTAGGTGTGTGGTTTCTCACACTTTCACCAGATTTATGATAAAAGGACAAGTCTTTTACTGCATCAGAATAACCTTTTATTTATTAGCATGAATCAGGATCTGCTTTCTCAGATCACTCTGTTACACTTTGCTCTATTTTCCTAAAGGTATTGAAAAAACCCCTTAATGTTTCCTTGGAGGAAAGCACATTCTGCAATATCTGCTTTAAAATGTAGAACATCAATTTTTCGACTATTGTGTGGGGGGCGTCTTTTCAAGGTAGCTGGCCATCTTGTGTTAAAGTGTATGGGGAAACTGTTACACATTCAGGAAGGTGTACATTGAGAAAAACTGTACCATTTAGGACAATTACCTTGTTTCCAGTTCTATGGTTTTCTAACTCCCACTTGGAATTACTCACTTTTTAAAAAGGGGATTAGGGAAATAGAGGATAATAGCAACCAGTACTGCATAGAAGCTTTAGTGGGGCACTCTAAATACAGAGTAACTCCATTTCAAACCTGCAGATTTTGAAACAAACTGGGACCCCGCATTACTCCTTGGCTGGTGAACAATTTTGCAAGAAGCATATTTATACTGCCTGTAAGGCAGGGTGAGAGGCTGGGTAGTGGACCCATGTCCTGGGGAGCAATTTCGGTCCTGGCATTTGGACATTACTGGTTTTCGAGAAAAACGATATTGTTCTGCCAAGCGCTGCGAAAGGCAGTCACGGAGCACCACAGCTTTCGCAGGTGAAGCGTCGGTCGCCCAAGTGCAGCGGTGCTGCAGAGCAGCCCCTGCTCCCGGCCGGGACCTCAGGGCTTCCCTTCAGATCGGGGACAGAGAAGAAAAGGTTGTGTGTGGACTTATAATACTGAAACTCCTCGAAGAGTGATACAGAAACTTTATCCTCGGTTAGGGAAAAGCAGTGGATGCACAGGAGGCTCCTTTCGAACACCTTTTGCTCCTGAGGAGATGTAACGCTGTGCAAGTTTCACTTTGAGGGGATGGGGAAAATATTTTATTTTTTTTCCCGGCAACACTCTGTGCTTTACGCCTGGCCACATCTCTTGAGACAAGATCATACGGATGTGTGTGCCTGTATATTCGGTGCAATCTCTAGCTGACCCGGCGTTACAAGCGCGCCGCCCGCTGGCCATAGAGCCGGCCCCTCGCCCATCCCCACGGCTGCTGGGCGACAGGCTTTGCACCTCTCCCGGACTTCCTCCGCAACGCCGCAGAACTGTTTCTTTCGGGACCGAGGACCTGCCCCACATCCTTCCCTTTCCCTTTTCCTGTCACGCTCCTTGCCTGGACTTTGTTATCGTTTGAATGCTTTTTCTGGGAGGGGGATGCATCTCCCCCATCCCTCCGTTTCCTTTTTTTCTACTCCGCTTCCTCACCAGCACTTTCTCCCCGTCGCTGCGAGGCTGCTTTTTTTTGGGGAGAGGGAAGCTGCCTTCTCATCCGTCCTCTTCCCTTTTTCTGCCCCTGCTGGGGGTCACACAGTCACACCGGGCTGCGGGGGCGGCGCG
>NW_009729930.1:489-2322 GCF_000703405.1 Apaloderma vittatum | reverse complement strand
CCAGTCAGTAGCGCTGCAGGGGGTTATTGTGACCAAAATGGAGGACCCTGCACTTGTTCTTATTGAACTTCATCCCGTTGGCCTCAGCCAATCAACCCAGCCTGTCCAGGTCCCTTGGCAGTGTCCAGATCCAGCACAGCTCTTCCCAGCCATGTCCTGACTTGAGCAGAGGTATCCTTGTCTGGCCATGGAATAGATTTATGTCACTTCGGTTTGTTTATGCATTATCTTTTTAGATGCTAAAGTCTCTGAAGAAAAGACTTATCTTGTTTTTTTTGTATGAGCAAAAAAGCTCCTTGTATCTCACATCATATGTCCTACCAGAAACTTGTAAATGTCCTGCTATCACCTGAATATTACAACAGGGAGGGTTTTTTTAAAAGGAGGGAAAAAAAAAAAACAACAGGGAAGTATTGCAGTTGAAATATTCAAGATAGGAAAAAAGATCTTTTTCTAGGTGCCATTAAGGTTAAGGAGCCTATGTGTTCCTCTCTGTGGTGTCCCACACGTGGCTGAGGTGCAGGACTGCCACACTAGGATGAAATGAGTCACTTAAGGATTAAGAAGTCTATCTATCTATATTCTATAGTTGTCATTATCGCAGCTGCTGAGTGCCTTACAGGCTGTAATGTATTTACCCTCAGAATAGCACTGTGAGTTAGGAAGGTCTCCTGCCACTCTTTTCTTTTTTTCATGGCCAAATTCAATCTCTCGTAGAGTTAAAAAAATATTTTTAAGATAAAGCAGAACTCATTTGACCTTTCGGTAATTAAGTTTTTGGTACTTTCTCCATTACTCACTCTACTCTCCATCATTTTCAACAGCCTCCTGATCTGAAACATGAGGAAGAGGCCATCTTGCCTGGGGCACAAAAAATCCTGCTTCACTGAGCTGAATATTAGGATCACATAAAAGAACAACCAAGGTGATTCATTACAGCTCAAGGTGTCTGATTCTCCTAAGCCTCCTGGAGGTGGTGTATGGGCAAGGAAGCACTAGTAGACCCTTAATAATAAGCCTCTCCAAGCTGTGATTTTTAATTTTTCTGGAAAAGAAGCAAGAGCAATAAAGCCAGTGTTTTGCTAATGTAATTATTATCTGATGATACTCAAGCCTGTTTTCCTCCACGCATCACTGTTTTCCCCTTGTGCTCACGCTGAGGACATGTAAAGTAATAGTCAGCTGGAAAAACACAGAAAACAGAAAAGAGTTTCTGCCTGGTATTAGAAGACTGTTGCATAATGATGCAACTTAGGAAGAGTGAGCAAACGGCATGAATCCCTGTTAAATATTCAGTATTACGATTAAGTTCTTGGAAGCCAAACTACCCAAATTCCTAAGTGCCCTTTTTTTTTCAGAGTATGAGTGCCCAGACATTCCTGTGGGACGATGTCTTTGGAGGGGTCTCACTCTTTCTTTGAGCATTTATAGTAAATTAGACAAGAAATGGCAACATGTGGAGTCTTATAGATGACAAAAAAGGTAAAAAGACAATTTGTATTATTTTGGTTATCAAACCATGAAGGAGATACGCCTGTATCTGATTCTTGGCAGGAGGGAACACATCCTGGTTCTTTAGTTAAAAGAGATTTTTACCTCGTTGCTTATTTGTGCATTTGCTCTTTCAAAGGTAATTCAGTAAAGTAATTTTGATCTTTTTTCTGTGCATAAGGAAAAAAAAACCCAACAATTGAGGGCTTACACATTTTTTTCTTTACCACAGTCTTTTACCACTGCCTTCTTACAGTTAAATTTCATGAGTAGATTGAAGACTCAGGAGGCTCATCTATACAGCTTATACAGGCAGATCTGATCTTCCATTTGTGCTAATTG
>NW_009729930.1:0-458 GCF_000703405.1 Apaloderma vittatum | reverse complement strand
GAATGTGGGAACAGCGACAGCAGAGAGCATCTACTGTGCTTTGTTATGAATTACCATGACTGTATTCATAGATCAACGAGCCCTGCAGAGACATAGAGCTAAGCAACTGGGAGCATCTCAGCCAGGCTATCAAACTACATTTCATCCAGAGGTGAGCTTGAAGATGGTGTGACACTGTGGCTGTGACACTATCTGGGTGAGCAACTTCAAAATGTACATTGTTTGTCATTATAAACATCTATGTCCATGCAGTCCCGAAAACCTAGACTCTGAAAAATGGAAATGAACATAGTGGGATGGCTTGGTCTGTTTTCAGTCAGATTGTTTAAACTCCTTGTATGTACAATTGCAAGAAAAAGTATGTGAACCTTTGGGAATTTCATGGTGTTCTGCATTAATTTGTCATGGTGTTCTGCATTAATTTGTTTTGGGGACTGACTTGCTGGAGAGCAGTGTAG
>NW_009729929.1:4851-12784 GCF_000703405.1 Apaloderma vittatum | reverse complement strand
CACAGGAGCATGCCTGTCCTGACACTGCTGAGATAAAGACTGACCACGTTGTCACATTGTACAGTCGTGTTTACTAGAACCTGCACCCTACCACCGGAGTAAAAACTCATTTAAACTTCAGTGTTCAACTCTTGCAATCCAATAAAACCGTCTATTTGCACTAGTAAAAAATTCCTGTGTTGGAACAGAAATTCAAGTTATTGAGTCAAACTCTTATATCCCTAAATTTAGGTGGGGCATAGAAATTAACATTCTAGTCTGGAGAAGGGGATATAATCAGCCTCTGAAGAGAGCACCATATGTTCAGTCAAACACTTATTGGAGATTCAGCATCTCCTTTTCAAAATCTTTAACTTGACACTGAAATCAGAATTACACGAGGTGCAGCTGGTGCATGTGGCAGACAGGACAGTGTATCCCTGCATCCCACAAGCTGTCCTGAAGGTTTAACAAACACCATTTCACTTGTCCCAGGAACAATTATTCAGACAGGTCTTCCCTCCAGTTTGGCTTCTTACAAACAGCCTAACTAAGGCACTGTGCTTGCTATGACAGCACTTTCCTCCTTCAGAACAAGAAAGCAGGGAGGCTTAGTGAGTTTAACGATACCTTTCTGTGCGAAATGATGATCTTGTATGTGCGGACCCTGCCTGCTTTAGACATTTCCTCCCGCATGGCACAACTCCCAGAGACCTCTTGATGGCCTTTCCAAGTTTTAGTATCAGCACAGCAGTTATCTTGTTACACCTGAAGGATAATGCTATAACAGGGATTTTGCCCTAAAGGAAATTAAATGTGAGTCTTATGTGTGAGTCTCCTGTTTGATAAGATGCATTGTTAGCAAACAATTATTTTAGAGACTCCAGCAGCCTCATTTATCCTCAGATGACACAGCTCAGTCAAATGTTCAGTTCTAGGCTTGCATTTAAGAGAAGGGTTCTAATTTCTTCTTTTCCACATGCCATCAGTGCTAAAAGCAAGAAGCCCAATTATCTTCCTTAGGAGAAGAGGTGCCACCTCCTGCCCACCAGGGAGTTTACAAGTGCCAAACACCAGAACTGCCCTCCTGGTACCGCAGCCAAGGCTCAGTTACCCTCATTACCAAACTGGCCTCATCTAGAATCATAGAAACATCAAGGTTGGAAAGGGCTTAAGATCATCAAGTCCAACCTTAAGATCATCAAGTCCAACCTCTAGACCAGAGTAACCCCCATCCAACCAGCACATTGCTCTCCAGACTGAGTTTCCGAGTCTCTCTCTGTTGCAGATGTCTTGTGCAGTTTGGGGTCATTTAGGATGATGAGCACATGTAGCACATCTATAAAACAACAAGAATAATATCCTTTTGCACAAGATATTTATCCTCCTAAGACACTCAAAATTATAATCTGATCTCGTGAACTAGAAGAGACCCCAGTTAAACAGAATAATTTTATTTTCAACAGTCTCTTGATCTGGGGCCAATTACAGCAAAATGTTAAAGAGCAAAAATTACCTTTTAGTTATGCTTTTCTCTCTGTGAATATCTTTTTTAACCTATGATATTTGTTCCATAGGAAATCACTATCTATCTTACTACAAGATACAATTAGTTTCTGATATTAAAACCACATCAGTGTGTATTCCTGTCCAGTGCTCTGCTACTCCTCATTGCTTCCTGGAGCACGGCTGTCTATAAACAGTCATTTCCTTCTCATTGTGGCCTTCAAGATAAGAACTATTTTAAATGCTGAAGACTTCAGCTTACTTACAAACCAAGGTTTCTGTGCCAACACGAGTGCACTAGCTAGACTGCTCAAATCCCCTATTCCCATCTCACAGGACTCGTGTGTCTTTTGTCATCTCAGAAGTGTCAATCTAATGCACCTAAAACTGGCAGGTGCTTGCGCTTCTGCCTGCTGGCATCCTCCTCCCACGGGAACCACGTGAAATAATGTCTGAAGGTAGATGGGGTTTAATAGAATATCCTTGGTGACTGGCAACGTACTTAGGGTGATACTTGGCCCTTGGACTTTCCCGGCTGCAAACTGATGCTTCAGCTTGATTCATTTTGCCATTCTTCCATTTCCCTCCCAGTCACACATACTTGTTTGGTTTTACCAGCAAATGAGTGTTTGGCCTTTGGTTTTACCGGAGAACATAAATGCAGCACTTGTCCTGCCTGCTCAGCTCTGTCGCCCGAGTCTTCAGACAATATTAACCTTTTCCAGCTCTCCTGTAAGAAAACCTTACCCAGGATCTTGGCAGTGGAAAACTGTGAGGTGATTAACACTAAGTATGGGGTGGCTGTGGAAAGGGCATTTCTTGTAAGGAAAATCAACTCTTCCCTGTCAGTAAATGAATGCTAATATTATTTCCCTATTAAGGCAGACTCCTGCTTTAAAACTTCTATGCCTTCCATATATCATGTTTTTGGAAGAAAGTTTTGCTATTTAAATAGCTGCCAGAGTGTTACAAGCTTATATGATTGCAATTTACAGTACTTTATAAATCAGCAGACCTCCGATGCATCGGACAGACGAGACTTTAAATTGACATCCTGTCTTTTTATGAACATTAAAAGATTTGATCTCATGACATATTTACACAAAAGTATCCCTGCTGTCTTGGCCAAATTGTTTCTAAAGTATAAAGTACTTTGCACAAGCGAACATAATGACGACAACCTGAAGCTTTTTACATTAAATTATCTAAGTGTTACAGCCAGTCCAGAGGGGTTAGCTCAAGACCAGAAGAGATCTCTGCAGTGCTTGTGGCTCTCACATAACAATGATGAAAAGTCATCCTTTAAATAAGAATTGCATGTAGGAATCTCATAGGCAGAGGTGACCTTGGAGACTGGACAAAACACATCCACCCTCACTTAAATAAGAGCTTCCAGAAGGCTGGGGCATCCTGTGACAACTTCAGATCAACACATCTTGATGTGAGACTATTGCAGTCATCAGATGCAGGCATGTTAAAAACAAGGGCATGCCTGAACCATGCCTTCCTCTCAGATCCCTCAGCTAGACAAGAGAAATCTCATCTCCACTAACATCCTGGGTCAGTTTTGCCATTGCCTTCAGCAGACTCTCGGCACCACCAGTCTTGCTGTGGCACCACTCACTTCCTGCACAGATACTTCTAACTCAGTACTGATGTTATTTCGTTACTGCCAACCTGAAAAATTATGGTACTAGTTCTTCCCTTCAGAGTGGCTAAAGATGACTATGGCAAAACACAGAATTGATAGGACTTTTTTTTTTTTTTAAGATGGAGTGAAAAGGAACATGTAGAAGTGTTTAGCTGAAATAAGCTGAAGGGTCTAGTACCTCTTACTTGACACTGAAGGCATCAGAAGCAGTGGAACATGCTACAAAATAAAACACTGGCACTGAAAAACTTCTTATTCTTACCCAAAATCAGGCTTACTTTCCACATGAGAATGATTTCTGGAATACCTACATGGAGTGATATATGTGATGAGAGTTGACCTTGGATGCTGAAGAATCCTAACTCGAGTTTACTCAACTTACCCACCCCAGGTCATGCTGAATGCAGGTGAAGTGGTACAACTGCAAGGACCTCCCCAGCAACAGAAACAAAGTGATCAAAACAGAGCAGGACCCAACACATCTTACCTATCTCCAAGGGGCAAGTATACGTGCCTTTTAGAAAAAGATTTGGATCTTCTTGCATCTCTCTGCAATTGAAAAGTGCCTTCTCTGCCTCTAGGTGACAGGATAACCTGTGCAAGCACCCCAGGTAATTGAAAAAGCACAAGCCTCAAAGATTTGAAGACCACATTTCAGTGCAGACATTAGGAGGAGCTGGATGCCATCAACCACATTTCTATCAGAATAAGCAGACTTTCTTGTAAAACCTACCGTTCTGAGAACAGAGCTTTAGTCAATGCTTTGGCCCAAATCTCCCAAACACATATGCACACCAGTAATTTCATCGAGCTATGGAGCTCTGTCGAAGAAAATCAGATTACTTACTTGAGCAGTGGAGTTATATACTAGCCATTTTAAGAAATATAGGTTTTGGAAAAGACAAGGGGGTGACAAACTGCCTTGAAGTTCACAGATAGAGGAACTTCTCTCCAGCACCACAGTTTCCAGGTCTTTTCAGGCTTTTGCCTTGAAGTTGCTTTTAAGGGCAGCTGTCTTCGTATATCCAGAGACTAAATGCTTATAGACTGTGATTACCTCAGGAGAAAAATAACGTTGAGCCCCTCAGTATTGAATTGACTCACAAATCTATTTGATACATTTCAAGTAGAAATCAGACTTGAGCATTTACATACCATTACTTAACTGGGCTGGCTGTTTTTTAATTAGTACGTATCTGCCAGCAAAGCCAGAGCCAGGTATTTCAGAGCTTCTTTCCAAACAGAGGGCAACAGTCTACTTCTCATCATGAAGAAAAATGAGCAAATAAGCCAGGAAAAAATCATCACCTCATTGAAAGCAGCCCCAGGAGGTAGATGACTGCCTTAAATGATGCGACTCATATTGGCTGTCTGTGAAACAATACCAAAGAAATTATTTGGTTATTAAAAAGCACCAAGCGAAAACAACCACCCTCTGGACTTAGTTGCTGGCTCTAATCAAATAAACATTCACGCACATCCCTTATCACACAGACACACACTCTAAAAGCTGAAGGAACAAAACTAATCAACATTAATAATAAACTCTAACTTGCTCCTGCTAAACCTCACTCACTATTTTAGTTATACTTCCCCACTTAGAAAGGTATTGCCTAAAGAAATCACATCCTCCCTCTTCCCTCATCCCACAAACGCTGTTAACGGAAGACGTGTAAAATATTATGGCTATCATTACTGTCCGTGTACGAGCAAGCCATCCCGAATAGCTTCCCTTCCCTACAGCAACAGAGCCGAATGCTTACGGCGAAGAGAGGAGCAAAGAGCAAGCTCTGCCATTAGTTACGCTAGCACAAACGCCAGCAGAAGCTTAACATCAGTAGAATTATTGTTATGACCAATTCGTCTCATGGTTGGGGTGGGGGCTCATTTTTCTAAGCACCGTGGATAAAACAACACCTGCTCACAGCCTCTTCACCCGCCGCGATGTGCAGCCGTTGTACAGGGTCACGGTGTGCTTCGGTCACGGTATGCTTCAGTCTCGAAACACGTCTGAATTATGGATGAGGGAATTCAGGCGCAGAGATGCTGGAAGACATTAGGTGCCCAAATGTACAATGAGAAGGAGACTCTTAAATATGAATGGATTTAGCTTCCCCACTACCCAATCAGGCAGGTACACCTGTATTGCCTCCGCTACACAGGGAAACTATGGTGTTAAAAAAAACCAAAAAACCCCACAATGCTTTTAAAGGTATTTTTAATACTTCGGTCTGAGTCTGCCCTATCTCAGGAACCTGATTGAGGCTCTTAAATAGTGTTTACCTGGCAAACCAAACCTGCTCTACAGATACCAGTCTCCTTCTGTTGACCACAACACTCCTGACTGCAGTCACCTCTGTTACACACCAACGGTTTGATGGCAGAATTTCATCTCCGACTTCTCCAAATGCATTCACATCCCAATTCCCCAGAGCTGCGGCAAGTGGCCGTGCCAGGTCTGAACGGGAGCCAGGTCTGGTTGCGCTCCCAGCCACCGGCCCGCTGCAAGCAGTCCCAGCCAAACCTCCTGCTGCCAAAGCAATAAGTGATTTCTGTCCCTGCTCCTTGCTTCCACGAGGCCGCAGACTGTGTAGCAAGATGGCTCACATCACGTTTCACCTATCTGCTACTCAATGAATATAGCAATTGCATTTACATGATTACTTACCAGATAGGGCATAAAAAGTCATATATAAATTCTAATGCTGAAGTACAATCCGAGACACACCTACGTCACCATGTTCTTTGCTCATGTCCTCAGAAGAGACTTTTCACAAAATTTAACTTGCTAGAGGTGCAAAAGGGCCTTCTTTTTCTATAAACATGAGTTCAGACATCAGGCGCAGGAAAACATAAATTTCATAATGAATACATACCACAAGAAACTGCAATCAATGAAAACTTGGTGGATATTTTGGATAATTCTGTACCACAGAGGTAGCAAGCAGAAGAGAAAAAAGTAGGAATACCAAGTGCAGTGTGTCTTGATCCCAATGCAGAAGCTTAGTAAGGCAGCCAGTGCATGTTCTTTTGGTATTTAGCACCAATTAGCAAGGCTAATCCAATATCTGTCTTGATCCTCCCAACCGCTGTGAAGCACCTTCATTGACCGTGTAACAGTTTGCAAAGCACTGCCAATTTTCATTGATAAAATCATGACTGCAGCTGCCCCAGCATCATGGAACAGTCTTCAAAATCATGAAGTTAAGAAAGAGAAAATTTAAAAAAAAATCAATAAATACTAACAGCAGTTAAAAATCATTTGTGGTCAATATTTGCTTTTCTGGGTGGGAAATAGCTTCTGATCTTTGAAATGCAGGGTCATATTTGCTTAATGTTTTAAACTTCTCTCCAGCTCAAGAAGACGAGATCCTCACCTATTCTTTTCTCTTTCTTTTTAAACAAAAGCTGAGGTTTGCCTAAAATAATGTGATTATAGCAACCAGATGAGGTTTTATCATTGGGGCATTTTCAGTTGCTAGACCAGGTGATATAACTGCAGCAGAACGACTTCAATGGCAGCCGTTCAGTTTATTACTGTTGCGACACAGACAACAACTGAGTTACTGCTATTTGCTTTAAAGGAACCCAATTCACCTCTGGCTCACGTCAGGTCCCTCTTCTGCTGCTCCCACACACTGTGACAGCCAAGTTTGTCCCATAGGGACACAGCAGCAATAACACAACATAATGAGAAGATGGAGAAAAGATATTTCATTCTCAGGTCGCGCCTGAGAAAATTAGGCACAGCAAAAAAAATTAAAAATACTGTGTGTCATTCTAGAGCTTTTCTAATAAACACACTGTGCTTCTGCTCAGAAGTTGCTGGACTCAGGTCAGCTCTCCAGCCATGGCCACAGAGTGTTTGCTTGAGCCCAGAATCATGTCCAGGTAGACAGATCAGAGTCTGGGCAGCATTGCCTCGCACCGACCAACCCAAAACCACGCTCACCGAGGAGCAGGGACTTCTGCTGTGATGCCGGGAAGATCCCTCAGCATGCTCCTCTCAGTTTGGTGCCAGCCAAGCTCTGTGCACGGAAGGGCTGGACACATGGGCAATTGTCAGCAAGATCTGTTTCAGTGTTACTACAGGAATATTTTGTCCAGCTTCTCAAGTGGGTGAGGCTGTGGGTCCGTGTCCCTTATTCCTGGGGCAGTGCTGCGTGTGTGCAACGGGCTGGACTGTGGCTGCTGAGCCGGCATGTCACAATCCAAGTGTGATACCTCCCTGACTGGAAGTCTCTTGCTTGGGTCTTTGGAAGCCTCTCGCATGGAAAGAAAACCTTGAGGACAGGGAAGCAAATGTTTCTAGTATGTTCCTGCCTGGAGCTGTCCTGAAGCGGTTATGGAAGGGACACAAGGGAGCTGAACTGCTCTCAGGAAAGCCAAAAGATGTTCTTCCCTCTCTGAGCCAGCCGCGAGGGTACAACGGTGACTGGCGGGGTCCTTGCCCCAGCACCACCAGCCCTTACACCTTGTTTCTTATCAATGCACAGATAAAGGAGGGAGAGATCCTACACAACAGGGGAGTCCTGAAGGTCAAGTTATTTGTATACACACTGTCCTGAAAAATATTCACACCAAGTGCACTCTCAAACTCTAAAGAGCACTTTCCCAAGCTCTGTTTTTCTCTTCCAACCCAGACACAAAGTGCTTTGAGAGAGGCAAAGATAATATCTTTGCAAACATCCTGAAGTAATCCCAAATAGTACTGCTCTCTGAGTGTTTCTTTTTGTTTCACGTGGATGGGCTAGGGATTTTCACAACCAAACTTCAAAGGTTAAAACCAGTGAAGTC
>NW_009729929.1:4625-4832 GCF_000703405.1 Apaloderma vittatum | reverse complement strand
ATTTAACCTTTGGCTGTAGCTAGGTAAACCACTTAAGTTCATAAAGTTTGCGCTGGAATGACTACAGGTTTGTATTTTATGATTTTCAGAATGACACAAAATTCCACAAGAGTGTTCTGGAGAGGAAAGATTGCATCAGGAAAGGTTCTTAGGGAGCGAGATGGGTGTAAAGCGCTCTAGAGAGCCAAAGAGAGCGTTGTAGGGTGT
>NW_009729929.1:0-4584 GCF_000703405.1 Apaloderma vittatum | reverse complement strand
CAACGCACAACTCAAGAAGGTGTCCCAGTGATGTGCAGATGTCCTCAGCTGATAAGCCACTGAATGGGGACATCCGGGATGGCAGTGAGGCAAGAGAGAACTCTGGGGCGCAGAGAAAGCCTGAGGAAGGGCTCTGGCTGAATAACAGAGCTACAAAGAGAGCTTCAAGCTTCACAGCTTGAAGGGTGCCACAGGGCACAAGGACAGTGTCAGGAGGTGTCCTGACAGAAACGAGAGAGCTCCAGGGCACCCAGGGGAGACATCTGACACAGTGGAGGGAAGGTGCAAGTGCTCTAGGGCAGAATGAAACACAAGGAGTCGTCTCTGAATGCGAAAGGTACAAATCAGGAATGGTGTTGGCAGCAGGAGCAGGGAGGTGATCATGCCCCTGTACTCGGCTTTGGTGAGGCCACACCTTGAGTCCTGTGTCCAGTTTTAGGCCCCTCACTACAAGAGGGACATTGAGGTGCTGGAGAGGGTACAGAGGCAGCTGCCAAGCTGGTAAAGGGCTTAGAACACAAGTCGTGTGAGGAAAGGCTGAGGGATCTGGGGCTGTGTAGCCTGGAGAAGAGGAGATTGAGGGGAGACCTCATCGCTCTCTACAACTGCCTGAAGGGAGGTTGTAGATAGGCGAGAGTTGGTCTGTTCTCCCCAGTGGAGAGTGACAGGACGAGGGGAAATGGATTTAAATTGCGCCAGGGGAGGTTCAGGTTAGATATTAGGAAGAATTTCTGTACTGAAAGGGTTGTCAGCCACTGGAACAGGCTGCCCAGGGAGGGGGTTGAGTCACCGTCCCTGGAGAGGTTTAAGAGACGGGTGGATGTTGCATTGGGGGACATAGTTTAGTGGGTTGATAGGGCTGGGACCAAGGCTGGACTCGATGGTCTTCTAGGTCTCTTCCAGCTGATACTATTCTATGGTTCTATGAAATCCTTCTGTGGAACTAAAGGCTGGCCACAGAGCACAAGGACACTCGCAGGAAGCATCGCGACAGAAACAGAGGGGTGCTAAGGTGGCCAGAGAGATAGAAGGAGGCTTGAGGGCACAAAAGAACTCTGGGGAGGATTTGAACCAAGTACAGATGTTGTCAGGGCAACACTGACTGATTGGAGAAGTGAGATGGAAGAGAGGACGAAACGACTGCTCTGAAGGAAAGGGATGACCTGAGGAGATGTTCTGACAAACCAAGAGGGGTGTAAATTACACTCCAGAGACAAAAACATGCTGAGGAGACCCTCTAAACCCTCAAGATGGACCAAAAGAAAAAAAAAAAGAAGAAAAAAAAAAGAGACAAAGAAAATGTAAAAAGCAACAGGATATGCGAGAAGCATGAAAGAATTAAAAAATAAGGGATAGACAGCTTGATAAAAGTAGATGTAGAAAGAAAATTTAAAAAGCAAAAGGGTACAAGGCAGAGGAGTGAAAAAAAATGAAAAATACGGAAAGCAAACTAAGAAAACAGAGACATAGAAAGAAAATTGAAAAATTGAGAGGGTATTCAACAGACAGGAAAAAAAAATAGGGACAGGAGTTAGATAAAAGCAGAAATTAGATAAAAGCAGGAATTAGATAAAAGAAGGAACAACATTAAGGAAATAAAGGAAAAAATTAAAAACTATGTACAGCATAGTTGGAAATAAAATTTAGAAGCAACAGGGTATAGCACAGACTACAATGAAATAAAAAAACCTAAAGGGTGTGAACTGGATAAAAGCAGATTTAGAAAAAAAAAATTAAAAGCAACATGCTACAGATAGGGCATTTTGAGGATTACACCTCAAGGGAAGTGGTGCTGGACCAGGCAGGAGTTCCTTTCCAGGAGAGCGGCACATCTAATTACATTTGATGTTCTCCAGTGAGAGCTGCCGTTCAGAACAACAAACACATTTTTTAGCTTAGTTTAAGTGCATCCACCTCTTTGCATTCTCCTGTCAGCAGCAACAAATGCCTATTAAAAAAAAAATAATCAAACATACCCAAATTCTGCAGAGATCTGCAGCATTGGGAGCCGAAGGCAATGTGGGCCTGGGTCCGTGGGAGTCCCAGGAGCACTGTGACACCGGTGAGCTGAGACTGGCCAAGGGCACGGGTGTCATCGCCTCCTGCTCAGAAAACATCCTCATTACAGAAAACAATCAATTAGAGGAAAAAGGGAGAGTTCAGAGCCAGGACTAGGAACGCATCTGCATCTGTTCCTCTTTCGTCACAAGTGTCACCTTGTGCTTTCCTGAGGGTCTGATCCTGCTTTCGATGAACGGGCACTGCCTGCCATGAGCAAAGTCAGTCAGTGGTGCTGGAGCACAGCTCGGGCTGATGACAGCGCTCCTCACACAGGAAGAGATGCAGAAGCACGCCCATGGATGCAGGAGGTGGCATATGTCAACATCAGCGCCTCCCATGTTTATGGAGAATTTGATTGAATGAAGAGCCTGGCAATAAACTACATGAGTGATTCCAGATTGCAGCACACATATCCGTAGCATGCCTCTTCTCCCCCAGAGGATTATATTTCACCAAACTGGTGACATGTGTGAAGTGCCACCGACTGTTGGCCACCCATGCAGAGCAAGGGTTGCCTCGCTGCTTGCCGCTGCACCTTCCTAAGAGCAGGGGCTCCTCCTGGTTCCCCAAAGCCACCACGTTCCACATATGTACCTGCCTCCACTTCAGTGGGACTGCATGCAGCACAGGTACAAAAACCTGGATACAATTAAAAACGTAATTTGTTCAGATCTTTGCCTTGAGGGTGAACACAAAGATGCTGCCATCAGGCAGAAAATTTGTGATCTAATTTAGAGGCAGCGAGGCATGTCTTTTCTCTGAGGCTTTTGGAAAACAGAGCTGGGTTCCCACTTTTATGAGATCTAGTAAAAAAAAATTTATTTTTTTTTTTGGTGCTAAACAATGTTCATCCTTTCCCACAGGGCAGCAGGCTGAGACAGAATGAATGCACACCACAGGGGGCTGACGGCTGGGCACGAAGCCCTGTGCTCCAGCTGGGATGCCAGGTCACGCACTGTGACGTTGAATTTGGTGCTGTGGTCCCTCAGTGCTGTGCACCTCAACTGCTGCCGCTGACAGTCCTTCATAGCCACCAGAAAGGGACAAAAGTGGGCGTTTGTGATTCATTCTTGTCACAGCTGCCCCATTTATTGTTTTAGATGGCCGTTCTACAATTTTCCACGCACTTTCTCCTTAGCCCACAATTGTCAGGTGTGGTGCAGAATGATATGGCTATAATAGGAGGTTTCAGCTGCAATTTTAATGCGCAGCATCCCATTTGACCTGTTTAATCCTACGTCCTGTAGAGTGTTAGAGATGGGCTTAGAAATATCACACAAACAGGCCAGGGATCTTTTTTCCCCTCTTTTAGAAAATTTCTGAGTAAAGTCTATTTCTTCCAGTCAAGCTAAAAATATTGCAGAAAGAGTCTTTCATTTTGAAGCAGCACCTGGAAAGGTTTCCTAAAGGTCACAGACTGTGACTGAGAGTTTGTGCTCCTGAGATTTACACTTAGCTCTTGCACTGACCTGTTACGTGTTACACGGTTTTGTTGTCCTTTGTCCCTGGTGTAACTGCACAAGTGACGATGTCAAGCCCCTCAGTACAGTGGAGCAGGTGTGGTGATCCAGAGCCAAAACTGAGGCCCAAAGAGAAAACCTTTATAGAATCATAGAATCATTAAGGCTGGAAAAGACCTCTAAGATCACCTAGTCCAACTGTCAACCCAACACTACCACATCCCAAAGTGTTTTTACCACCAGCCCAGCTCCTTGCTCCCACCAGAACAGAGCAACAGGAGTTACGTATTGACCTAATTTAGCAAGAAACATTCCTGGTTCAGTAGAGATAACTCTTCAGAGGTAAAGCCTTGTCTTACAAGAGCTGCCCAGCTGCTGTTAGGAATGTGCACCCCCTGTCCCAGAGTTAAATACACCATAAGGACAGGCTGAGGGAGCTAGGGTTGTTCAGCCTGGAGAAGACTCTGGGGAGACCTAATAGCTGCCTTCCAATACCTGAAGGGAACCTACAGGAAGGCTGAGGACGGACTTTATACAAGAGTGTCCACTGATAGGACAAGGGGAAATGGGTTTAAATTGAAGGAGAATAGATTTGGATTAGATATTAGGAAGAAATTCTTCAGTACGAGGGCGGAAAGACTTTGGAATAAATTGCCCAGAGACGTTGTGGCTGCCCCCTCCCTGGAGGTGTTCAAGGCCAAGTTGGACAGAGTCTTGAGTAGCCTGATCTAGTTGAGAGGCGTCCCTGCCCATGGCAGGGAGGTTGGACTAGATGATCTCTAAGGTCCCTTCAAGCCTAGGCCAGTCTGGGATTAACACAAGCAACTGCTTCAGTGTCTCCATCTGGGGCTTTCAATCCAGGCAGACACTTGCCAGATTTGGAAAGAAAACCCCAAACCAGGTTTCCCTTGAGAACACTAATCCCCACAGAGCCTCTTAACTACACAACAAAAAGCTTTTCCAAGCTTTTTTAATATTCCTTCCCGCAATTCGGCGGGGGCGCTTCTGCGATTCTCGACCAGGTGCGGCTGCAAACGGGCCAGCGAGCGAGACACGGGCCTGA
>NW_009729928.1:0-28367 GCF_000703405.1 Apaloderma vittatum | reverse complement strand
CCGAGTGAGAGCCAGCACTAGTTCCATGGCAAAGAGGGAGGGCTCAGCGGGTAGGTCCCAGAGTGCTATGGTGTGCAGGGAGGGACGTGGGTGCTGCACTGAGGCAAGCTCTGCTCATGAGAAAATGGAACTTCATGGTGTGCAACAGCGGAACACATTACACACTGACAGAAGAAACGGGCATAACTGAATTCATACCAAACTGAAAGCCAAACTGAAAGGAGATGGTTTAGGTCCCTCATGTGGTAAACTTCTCGTTAGTTCATTCCAAGACGAAACTCCAAGACAGCAGCAATTGCAGTACACAAAGTATCCCCAAATTACCAACTACTTGATAGAATCAGACCAAACTGAGCTCACTTTAAAATAAGAAAACTGGCTGTATTTTATCTTACTTGTCAAGATTTCTGCTGTTTTGCACAAGGAACTTTGAAAACTTCAAGAAAGTCAGTAGTGTGACAAAATAAAACAGTACTTTTCCCTGTAGCTATGCAGTTAGTGTTACCTGGTCGTAACTATGAATTCTCTCAAACACCTAACTGCTCCCAGTAACGCAAATTTCACCAGAGCTTTCAAGAAATTAGGATAAATTTGATCATTAGACATTGCTTTTATTCATATTTACAAGTGTGTCTCAGCAACACTTCCTGAACAACCAGAATCCTCTAACCGTGACACTTGGTTGCAATACAACTATTACTGCTTTTACTTGTAGCTACTATTACCTATAACTTGTCAAGTGAATTGATTCTCCAGGACCAAACACAAAGGAGGGTACTGCCAATACTAAGCTCTAAAAACAGCATAAAGCTGTTACAGGGGCCTAGGAGAGTTTAAGCTTGAGGAGAGGAAGGGTAGAACTTTTCCATGGATGTTTTGAAAAGCTATGCTACCGTACTCACCTTGGCAAAATGTATTTCTCATCCATTCCTCCAAAAGCTTCTTGCTGGGAAACGTTGGCACTATCACATGGGGACAACTGCACTCAGATCTACCACAAAGCGAGGAAGAAGCAGGGTCTCAAAAGCAACGGCAAACCTGAGGCAATTTTGTTTCACTGCACCACTATCCACAGCAACCTGCTTTGGAACCTGAGGTGCCAGCCGGGAACTCAGAAATACTCCAGGTCAGCGAGTACAGCTCTGAGCAGTGCAGGCAGGACCTGCAGGATCTCCTTAGTTAGCAAGAGGATTTTGTGAAAGGCCAACTTTAAGAAACAAGAAGTGACACGGGGCTTCAGACTTAATGCTGCAGCCCTCACCTGTGGGTGTAAATCACAGCCAGCTAACAGCTTTTCATCTGAAGCACCAGCACGGCACAACTAAGGCAGGAAAGCTTTAATCGTATGTAGCTGCCCACTGATACAGTGATGCTGCTGTCTACTCCTGGGAAGTAAGAGGATGGAAGTTTTAATTCCAAACCACAAAACTAAATGAGCACACAGAGTCTAGGCAAACAGTACAGCTACTGGATTCTGGCTTTGGGAGGAATTTTTGTTCATTTTTTTTGTTTGTTTCCCTAGCGAAATTAATGGCCTGGAAAACTTCCTAAGTACACCATGCAGAGACAAAGTGAATTCATAAACTGCTTCCTTGCTGAAAAGCAATGAGTCAGAATAAATTATTGAACTCAAGATGTAGCTAAACATTTTATACCAGTAAAATGCTCAGATTTTTTTTCCTGCAGATCCATCAATGAAGGTGTTTACCTTCTAAACAGAAAAATGCAAAATGCATTGAGCTTCCATTCACAACAGTCATACAACTACTTCAGTAGCACCAAATGAAAACCTCAGAACACGTTTTTTCTTATCACGACTGAAAATGCACTTGTTGAAGGACTAATAAAGTGCTGAAACATTAGTTTTTGACCACTCCCACATTGTTTCTTACAGATCTCTGCTATACTGCAACTTGCATCTTCAATTAGGTCATCATAATTCAGGCAGTTTTAAAATTATGGTTGTTGCTATGTGTTCTGTAATCAATAAAAGGTATTTCTGATAAACTGCACTGATACTAAGGTTCACCAAAAAAGCATTTTTATGATCTAGCCTACAGACAGGTCTGCAGGACCAGATGCTATTATCAAAGCAATCTCTACCAGCTTTCCTTGGACATCCAACTGAAGCGAAACATTTAAATATGTCTCATCATGTAGGATATGTGTTCCTTAGAACACACAGACCACAAGAACGCAGGTTCGACTTGAGCTAATGATACAGATTACATATTCTACAGTTACAACAGTTCAAGTATATCTTGGTCCTACTGGTTAGTTTCAGACTTTGTTCCTGCTGCAAAGTTTGTTTTGTTTCTCTTCTTAGCCTGATTTAATATTCAAAAAGTCTTTGTGAGCTTTGTCAACAAATCCAAGGAAAAATCAGTTTTACATTTCAAACAGCTACTAAAAGATGCACTGTACATATAAAAGCAGATCTCACAACAACAATATAGTTGGCTTAAACTTCCTAAAACTTACTTAACTTACTTTAGTAACTGCTGCCAGAGGTTAAGCATTATTCCTATTTCCCTTTCTACACAGATGCCGGCAAACTAGTGCCAGCCAAAAGTTTCCCTTCCAGCTGCACTCAGGATTAGTGACTTCTGCCTCCTAGTGTTTAATTTGGGAAGGACAGATGGTTAACTGCTCCCTGAGAGCAAAGTCGGTAACAGAGCATAGATTACACATGTATTTATACTTCAGCACAAGAGAGACAAGAACCTCTTGAAGCAGGTCCAGAGGAGAATCACAAACATGATCAGAGGACTGAACACCTCTGCTATGAAAAAAACCACCAAACCTGAGAGTTGGGGTTGTTCAGCCTGGCTAAGACAAGGATTTGAGGTGACTGTATTGTGGTCTTTCAATACTTAGTAAAGGGGGCCTGTAAGAAAGACGGGGACAATCTTTTTAGCAGGATCTGCTGTGACAGAAAAAAGGGTAACGGTTTGAACTACAAGATGGTAAGACTTAGACTTAGATATAAGGAAGAAATTTTTTACTATGAGGGTGGTGAAACACTTGAACAGGTTGCCCAAAGAGGTGGTGGAGGCTCCATCCCTGGAGACGTTCAAGGTCAGGCTTGATGAGGTTCTGAGCAACTTGATCTAGTTAAAGATGTCCCTGCTCAAAGTTCCCTTCAACTCAAAACATTTTATGATTCTATGAGTTAAAAAAATACCTCTACCAAAGTCTTTCCTTTTCTTCCCCCCTCCATTTTTAAAAAGACAGTATGCCATTCCAAGGGGCAAACTAAGCACAACTACACTTTAAAATCCATATAACATTAATATTTACTATAACTACACCATTCTGAGAAAGAACCCCTAAGTAGTAGTCTTGTATCAGAACATCCTTGTTCTGGTAACTCAAGTATGTATGTTACTGTCATCCTTAACATTCTGTAGGTTAAAAGAGTACCTACCACTGAACTTAAACCATGAAGTTTGGGGAGGGTTGTTGTTTTTGTTAAAAAAAAACAACAAAACTATAGACTAAGTTCTGCACTTTAGGTACAACAATACTATAACTATTGAGAAATCAGGGTCAAAGAAACCAGGACTCATTTCTCACATATTTTCCTACCTTAACTTCACATTTACACATTCTATGGAGTATTATTGAAAGGTACTTCCAGAGCACTGTAAGAAACTCATATTTTATAGAAATGTTTGGTAAAGCTGACTGACGTTTAACATATTTTTTCACTTATTTTTGTGATGGGTTTTTTTGTTTTGTTTCTCCTCTCCCTCTGCCCTTCCCCGTCCCCTCCCATTTCACTTACGGGTGTAAATGTGACAGAAGATTTACTCTCGCCCTATTACATATCTGGAAATGCAAGTCTTCTTCAGTAAAGAAATTAAAAAGGCAGTTTGAACAAAATGAACAAAAATTGGTAAGAGGAACTAGACCAATACTGCCACCACCAAGTTCTTAAGTGCTCTGTTGATGATTAAGCTATCAGCAGAAAGCTGAAATTATAATCCTTAGTGGCCTTGAAAATGTCACTTGTACTTCATACTTTATAGACAGCACACTTTCCTTGCAGTGAGTTTAAACCCTAAGTTTATAAAACCTTAAAAATTGTACTGAGTTTACCCTGACAAGAAAAGCACGTTTTAATGATAAAGCGAATCACTAGATAACCACAATACATGACTGATCTGTTCTGGACACAAGCTACAGGAATTAAGCTAGTTGTAGATAGTTCAACAACTACAGAGATGGGGGAGGGAACTCCACTTTTCAGATGTTTAACAGCTTCTAGAAGCAATGACTTGGAAATAGGTCAGTCAAACTCATATTCCAGAAGGGAAATAATACATTTGAACCTTACTGTATTATCTGTACATGTATGTATTACTTAGGCTACTAAAAAGAGTGACAATCTCACTCTGAAAGATAAAATTATTGCTCTACTCTCCAGCAAGGTGGGATAAGAATCCAGGTTTATCACTGACACACTATGTAAATGTGATTCTCACGAAGTAACATATAGCCAGCATTTTGCAAAACTGTTTGTACTTTGCTACGACTCGATAATTACTCTTAAATACACTTCTTATAAAAAGGCAACACAAAAGGAGTAATCAGTTTACAAAAAATGCCGCTCCAAGATTTCAGGTGTGCAGAGCTGTAAGTTTACTTCAGAATAAAACACAGACATAGGGGAGAATCAAAACTTGAAGAGTTGTACTTGACCATATATTTGGACAAAGCAGAATTACGCTGCATATAACAAACAGTAAAATTTCTTAAAAGTTGTTACAAATATTTTACTTTCTACCTGTACGATCATTAACATAGTTTACTATATCAAGATTTTTTTCTAAAGGCTTAAAACAAAAACAATCCCTCTAAACTACTTTCCAACAGTAAAATTTAAGTAAAATGCTTACATTCATTTAACAACAAAAAACATATTAAAAATGTGTGGATGGTGCAAGAGCTGCTCTTTCAGCGACAACTGTCTTCCAGGGTTATTCCTGTGGAAAGAAAGAAAACAGTCTTGTAAACTTGTTAATAACCAAACCCTAAAACCTTTTAAAGTGATCCCCACACATTTACTTGAGACACTGCAAGAAAAATTGGCTAATCCGCAACTCACTGAACTGTTTACCTTCTCCTCTTTGCGTCTGTCCTTTTCTTCATTATTCTCAATCGTTTCTTCTTCATCTTCCACAATCCCATCCCCTTGATATTTGTCATGTGTCCACTTCGGACTGCTGCCTGACTTTTTGAAGTTAAAACGCCCTCTGCCACGCTGGAAAGTACCACGGCCTCTTCCTCTTTTGGCCCAATAATCCACACCATCATCTCTGTCATCATGCTAAAATAATACCAGATGAAGAAAAAGGTTAGAAACACCTGTTAAATGTACCCCTTAAATGGTACTACTCGGTATCAAAGTTATACTATACATATGAAAAAAAAATTTACAATAAAAACTTTCTAACAGTTCAGATCATGATTTATTGAATGCATTATGAAGCATACTCTTACAATTCATGATGCTGTAACTAAAAATACAGTAATAAAATTGTCTTAAGAGCCAGTGTTAGCTGTGGGTCTACTCAAATGTTTGTGAGTAACAAGACAGTCATCTGTCACTCGTCTTCACTCAAAAAAAAGAATTATTCACTACAGTTTTGAGACAAAAAAGATATCTGTGGTTTTAAAACTAGAAGCTCTAGGAATGTGCTAGGGTTTATTTATTTATTTAAATACAGAAATAATGTTCTTTATATTTATTAAGATATGGTAATTGAAGGCAGTTTTCAGAAACCCTGCTTCATCTGCACAGTGTAAGGCAAATGAGGTTTAACTTGTTTAACTAACAGTGACACTAACAAACAATAGTCAAGTTTAATAAGCTTAAAGTTTGCTATCTTTCTACCAAATATAGCCTTACATGGTTTAGTAAGTCTTCTGACAATAATTCTGTGCACTGCATGCCCACTAGAGACAATTATTTACTATAAAAATGGCTTATATTTAGAAGAGTGAGGTACACTTGCTTCAACTTCTGCTTTTTTCACTTGTGATTTGGAAAGAAATCTGAACTGTTAAACAGATATTACACCTGTATAAACTAGTTTATTAAAAATATTTATTATAAAAACAGCCAGAATGGCTTTTTTTCTTTAAAAAATAAAAAATGTTTTAGTATATGAGAAAAGTAGCTATCAAAGAATTTCTTAATGAATATATTATCACATATCTTTCTACGTTTATAGATTAGAAGTTTATTTATGTGTGGGGAGACAGAGGAGAACTCCTTGTGCAAACACCCAAATTGTGATTACATTATTTTTAGGATTACCTGTTAACATATGTTACAAACTATACTGCCATGGGAGAAGGTCTAACATTTTTTCAACGAGGAAACGAAAGTTTGCGCTGTTAAGAAAATCAACTGGAACAGAGGCCACGTATTCACTATACTACACTACAGACCACTTACTGGGTGGTTACTTAAAGAGTCTTCCTTTCATAATCCAGATGGGAGAAAGGCATCAAAACTAAGGTGATTTTCTTATGACTATCACACTACTAAAGTATGAGCAGAAGGGCAGGTCATCACAGAGTCAGCCTACACACATCCACAAATGCTGTTAGCTTTTCCTGATCTTCCACTTTTGCAGACTTCCAGACAAATCTCAGACAAAGCTTGAATCCCATACAGATATAAATCCAGGACAACACAGCACAGATCTTTTTACTTTAAAATATTTCAGACTGAATCTGCCTTCTTCCCCACTCACTGATGTAAATTTTGGAGATTAATTCCATGTCAGGCCTCAGTTATTGCCAGCCTGCTGCAGAGAGACGGAAGAGAAGCAGAACCAGGCACTACAAGCCCTGTATCCTCACAGTTACGTAACTAAAGTCCCTGTCCATACATGCATGCTACTTCTACACTTGTAGAAAGTTTCAAAAAACAAAAAGCATGCATAAGGTATCGAATTCTCCACACCCACCAAGAAGTATTTCTTGCTTTTTGGGGTATATTCAGGATCCCATTCCTCTTCCTTCGGTCTCTTCTGAAAAGTAGTATTTGAGTTGCTGGGACCAGTATTTGTTCCAGCAAAGACTCCTCTGGCTCTTCCTCTGCCCCTAATTCGAAACTGATTAACCAAGAGGTCATTTAATCCATGTATATAAAACCACAAAGTAGAGTTCAAGTTCTCTATTACTGAAAACGCTCTTTCTGTGCTTAATTACAGTATCTGCATGTATAAAACCATTCTCAAATTCACATATTACCTTAAGTAATATATTCAAACATTCATTTTGAAATAATGATTCTATTAAATTTAATTGAAACATATGTGAGTCCTTGTCATAAATTCACCTACAACCACCAAAAAGAAATTTCCTTTGACTGCTCATAAACCAGCATGTTGCAACAAAAGGTCAGAAGCAGCTTCTGAAGCTGTTCATGGACAAAAACAAAGAGAAAAAAAAATAGACTGAAAGAGGGAGAAAACTGTCAGGGGGAAAAGAAAGGTCATTTATGGAGTCAGTCCTATTGGTTATGAGAGTGACTCTGCAACACATACAAACAAAGCAGCTTTCAAATAAGTTTATCTCTTTGTGTTACCCAAACATGTACTTTAGGCCAAATCAAATTTCAAGTGAGTAAATGCTTTACTCAGAAAAATCAGCAGTAGGTACTCTATAGAGTAACAATGCTTGAAATGAAAAATAGTTCATCATACAGAATACTTAAGACACTAACAGGATTTTAAAATGTTAGGCTACAAAGTCTCACAGCAATAAAGAAAATACTGAATGCAGGATACATTAAGTAACATAATCAATTTCCTCGGCATGTAAATTTTTAGCCTGTAGAAAATATTAAACAAGAGTTTATATCCTCCACTCAAGGGGCAAAAAAGGTCAGGTTGGGAAGATAGCCTGCTAAAACCTGCAGTTACTTCAGAACAAAATTTCCATAAACAGCCTAGTTAAAAACACAACCGGGTCTTCAGAGTAACTACACAAAAACGTGACTGGAATTTCATTTCATTTGTTAAAAGTAAATATGTTCCATAAACATACACCAAAAAGACATAATTAACTATTCTGAAAGAGGGGTATCACAAAACAGACAGAGTACATTTTCTATAGAAAGAGAAAACTCCTTTGAAACTGATCTATTACACACAAGAGTTCTTCAGGGGCTGGACACTAACGACAGTGTCATTAAAAGATTGTACTTAACCTTATTTCTGTGTTCCTAATTCAAAACTATTCATGATGTTTATGCACAAGAAGCCTAGAATTAAACATTACGGTCTATAAGCAAGCATTACTGAAAAATCATCACTGACTTAACATGAAACTGACAGCTAAGCTTACATTAAATTCTCCCCTATCCAGCAACTAGTGTATCAAAGCTTCCTGCTTTCCGGCAGATTCACAACCCAAACATTTAATTTACTCGAAAAGCAAATCAGTATTTACTGGAATGCAGCCACTGTTGGCCTGAATTGCAAAGATATTCCTACACTAGCCCATCTGTATGTTTCAGTACTATCCAAGCTGTATCCCCAAAGAAAATATTGGAGTCAATAGGTTGGCCTATTTAGATTCCCCTGTTCAAACACAGTTTGTTCGCATATGGCGTCAGGGAACATTAACCAGTTCTTATTTCACAGTCAGAACTGGCAGTCAGTCACCAGCAGTTAAGTTAGTAGAAGTCTATTAAATTTCCAATTCACATCTACCTAAGTTTCATGTAAAGCAGCATCTATCTCACGATACGTACACTTTGAACAATAAGGCTTCCACCAATTATCAGATTTCTATAAATTATTTTACTTGAGGGTAAAGGGGGTTTTGAGCTCTACTTAACTTGGAGCCACTAGCTTATATAGCTGGAAACTGTGCTGATGTTGTCATAATTGATGCCTACATCATCCAAGGATTTATAAATTTATGCCACATGGATGTTTCTTAGTATAAATACGTAAAAACAGTAACAAGAAAGGGGGAAATGATGCATTCTTAATCTTTGGTATTTTGAACTCTGAATCTTCTTCTAAGTAGCTGCTTTTTAGATGGAAGATTCAAACCTTAACTCAAGTGTTGCACACCCCACATGCATCCTTTTAAACTACTTTAAATAATTCAGTGTACATTTATACCAAACAATGCCTTTTAGCATTATTTAGCATTAATTATAGGTTACATGAAGGAATTATTGAGAAAGTACGAAATTACTCCTACCCATTACGTAAATCTATTCAACAGATTTTTTCCCCACCAGAAAATCAACTTTTTGTGTGTGTGTGTTTTGTTTAGATATATGTTCCTTATCTTTTGAATTCTAGTCTTATCTCATGTTTCTTGATTTCCCAATTAAGTATCAGTAATAACATTAACAAGGAATTTTTATCTTTAAGATTTTTTTGAAGACCATAGTGGTCAATGTGTCACTTTCCAAATCACAATGTTAAAACACATTCCACAGCTAAATTAATGAGCTTTCATGCTCACTGTGGCTAATCCAGGCCAAAGAAACACTGAAAAATAACAAGTATACCATCTCCTCTCCTCAGTACATCTGTTTCAAGGTTGATGTATATTTTAGTTATGTGCCATTCTCTATTTAAGGAGTTGCAGGCATCACACACAAAGGAGGAAAAAACAAACTGAAAATGACAGGGAGAAACAGAAGCTGCAGGGAGTAAAGATGTAACAGATCACAAGTTTTAATCTTTACCGATCCTGTTAGGAAACCACATAATTACAGAAGAGCAAGGTATAAGCAAGAAATGTTTTTTCCCCTCTCTATGCTAGGGTCTCTAATAACATGTGAATGCACATTTACACACCAAATAACTACTCCTGGGCAGTGCTGGAAACAAAAAAAGACTGTCCAGATTTAGTGTATCACATAAAAGAACTCAAATTACTGCTATGAAAGAAATCTAGCTTAATATTAATCGCTGCAACACTCTGTTTTATTTGTTATGCTATTACTATTGGTGAGGTGTTCATAATCTGAGGGCAGAATAAGAGAGCAACTTACAAAGGTGCCTCTTGGCCTATTGGCTCCTGCAAAACCAGAGTACTCCTTCTGTTCATGGTGAGTTTTGAATTCTTCATCTCTTTCCTTCTTGCAGTCTTTTTCTTCTCGAGAACTGGATGAGGAAGAAGATGGGGAGGAAGATGGAGAGGACCTAGCACGGTCTTGATCTCTTTTTTGTTTACTGAAAAATAAAAAGATATACTGTGTGCTATTTTACAAGTACTACATAGTCTGTAACATGCTATACTAAAAGGGGTCTCTTTATAACTTATGAAAAACTATCCCCCTTCTGGTTATGTAGTCACATATACGTTACATTATTTCAGATGTTAAGGTGAGGTAAAGTTCAACTTTCCCGCCTCCTCTTACAAATTTAAGAGCACTAAACGTATATTACTGCTAGTGAGTTGGAAAGTGGCAGTTTGCAAACTGCAAATACAGGTTTTCTAGGTTTGAATGCCATCCAGAGATTCTGTTACTTTTAAGGTCTGCCTTTCTTCTGAGGCAGAAAAACAGAAACTGAAGGGAAGAAAACTCTCAAAGCAATGTTTTACAGTAACTTTACACAGTTCAGTTTGCGCACTGTTGAGAAGATACGGTGCGGGCTTCCCTATGTAGATGGCTGTACGGATTTAGCCAGTGGAAGATAACGTGGATACTAAAGTCAGAAAGTAAATGGGAAACAGGAAGCGTAAGTAAAAATTCATTGTATATCCAGTACAAAGCAGGGAAAAAAAATCCTACAGTAAGACTTTTAGTAACCCCATAGTGGCACTAATTTGACCCAATTTACAAGACTTTAATATTCTACTCAAAGGAAGGTCATACCTGAAGTAACTCTTACCACTGCTACACAGTATCCACTGAGATATGCTAACTTGTTTTTCTTTCTTAAAAACAGCCCACTGGCTTTAGACAAAAATAAATATTCCCCTTCTCACCCATGTTAAAACCTAAGTAAGATTCTCATACTCTGGGTGTTATGAGTTGAAAAAGTGCGGAATCAAGCATAACGAGCCAAAGTTCTTACACAAACTGTTTATAGAAATGTATTGCATTGAAGTCCAACCTCCTGATGTAGCCTGGATAATAGGACAGATTAATTTGTCATTTTTTTTTTCAGTGTTAGCTTGCTATTCCAAAGTTTTTGTCCTCATCCACCATAAGCCGTGTAAAAGACAGATAATACATATTTGCTGTAAAACAAATAATTTTAATTGTTTAAATTTAAATGTTCCATTATACATTGAAAATTGAAAGCAATTAAGCTTACAATTACAAAAAGGTTCATCAGAAGCTAAAAACCTATATAGAGACTTGAAATATCTACCTGTCATCTTTGTAAGATTTGTAATCCTTGTAATCTTTTGGAGTTTTCTCCTGCTTTCTTGACCCACTGGATTCCCTGGAACCCTTTGAGTCTCCTCGCTCTTTACTTCGCTCTTTTCTACGTCGGTCAATGTCATGCCGAAGATCAGCAGAATCGCACCTTAATTTTTTATCTCCCTGGAAACAAATATATATTTTGGAACAAAATTTTGAAATAAAACATCCAGAAGAGAAAAGGCAAATTGTGCATCTATTACCAAAAAAACGAGATAGAATTCACCTATTTTTCCCCAAATCCTTCAGCATACAAATTGATTTTAAGTGAATGTCCTTTACATCCAATAGCTAAATCTAAAAAAGAACAGCTAAGAACTTCAGTTTCAAACCAGCACTCCCATCAAGCCAATGGGATATTTATTTTTTGATGTAGACAGATGATAATACATCATTTGGGAGTATGTTAAAGTATTCTTTTATTCTGGTGAATTGTTTTCAACACAGCACAAACACTTTTGCACTGACCACCTCCATACTTCCCCTGCCCCACTCCTTCTCTTCTTTGTCCTTGGGTAGCTTAAAGCCACAAAACTGGTAGAGAAATGTCCAAGAAGAAAGTAAGGGTGGGAGAAGACGTGACCTGATATGCCTATCAATATCACAAAATCACATCGGCTTCTCGGTAACAATTTAGTCAAAGGGAAAAAAAACAACTCTAAACTCAAGTACTGATTCATCTACTTTTACACCCAAACACAAAGCTGAAATTCAGATTTAAAGGGAGACATAATAAATTAACTTTAGACTTTTAACTTTTTAGAACCTACTTTTTGACTTTCTTCTTTAAAGACTCTCTCTTCACCTGCTAAACGGGTATGCTTCCTCAGGGTACTTGGAGAGATGTCAATCCTCCTAAATGTAAAATAAAAGCAGTGTCTTGCCATACATGTTTGTAACCATTAATGGCCGCATACATTTCCAAGAGAAAACAGAGAAACAAAGTATTTTTGCAGTAAAACAAAGTTTCTGCATATAAAGGCCCACCCTCTGAATACAGTAGCAGACCAAAAATGAAAAAAAATTGTTTCTGTTCTGTGTGAAGTATGTTAAAAACGCAAATATAGAAAATAAGCAGTTTGATTCTTCACATTTTAAGTGCAGCATTGAAGACACAGAGTATGTTTAATGAGTTATTTCAGAAGATCAGTATATGTAGCCAGTTAAAAATTCACAACCCTCCTCCCCCAAGAAGTCATCAAAACTATGATAGTTTGCTGTAAAATCAAAAACACTTAGCAGTTAAGAAAACTTGTAAAGTTGGATACGGAATATGGACATGACACATCCTCACATGCAACACAAATATAGTACACTGCATCATAAAATTACAGCACATGATCAGAAACTACATCTGCATGCCTACCTTCTTACCTTTCAGGCTCCCATATCTTTCAAAAAAATGCTGTAAATTAACACACACAAAAACTAAAGAAGTATGAGATGGAACATTTCACACTGAAGAATAAAGATGCATGTACAGGGCTTCTTTTCATCTTCAAGATATGTGCCCCTCAATATTTGAGCACTGCATGTGAGAAAAGTAAATATATCCCAAATGAGATACAGAGGTAGAGAAGACATCTGCTACAAAATCACAGATGAAACCAGACTTGGCTAACGTGAGTTCTCTTTTACAGAAGGGGGTTTTGGTTTGGGGGTTTTTTTTGACTTTGTATTTACACAGAAATCAACAAGTTACACCATAGAGACTAGCAAAATTATTTTGGTTTCTCAAAAGCAATATTAGCAGATGATACTTGAAACACAAATTATCTATGCATGTAGTTAACATATACCTATGTATTTCTGGGCTCTTTTGCCGGGTGCAGTGTTCTTCAGTAGCTTTTTGATATGCAGTGAATCTCTCATTTAGGGTCATTCCAGGTGACTTGAAGTATTGCTCTGTTGGTTACAATAGAAAAAAACCAAAACAACACAAAACACTGTTTCATTAGTTTAATTCACCTGACAGTATTTTACTCCTGACAGAAAGGCAAGTAGCAGGCAAAAAACAAAAGTATTTAAAAAAAAAATTTTTTTAAAAAAAAAAAAAATCTATCATGACAAGCAAACGTAGCATTTTCCCTATTTTTACACATTTCATAACCCAAACAACAGTGCACAGCATCACTGCAAGTCTACTTATAACTATGCCATGACTCTATTACATCTAATTCATCATTTACTGATTGACTTGTTCATTTTCAATGACATTTTCCTCTAATGACAGAGAAAGGAGGAACATAATGATTATTTTACACTTTGTCCATATGAAATTACTGAGTCATGAATACTTGCAATAAGTACATTTTGCTGTTCATCTCATCTTTAACTTAAAGTAAGAGTTAATTCTTAACACTTAAGTAATGTATGCTTCAATAACTACATGAATGACCTAAGAAGTAATTTCTTAAAAGAATACAATTTCTTGATCTGACGTTGTGATGATAAACGATCCAAGACAATTAACACACCTATATGTAAAATAAACTCATTTAAGCATCTGGCACCTTGGCAAACTTGAGAACTTCTCTGACAAGTTCTCTCCCTCCTTCAGAGACAGTTAAATTAGCAACAGCAAAACTCAGGTTTTAAACCAGCTCAACAAATGTGTTTAAATGTAATATAGAAATACATAGAAGTCATGAGCTATGAAATGTTACATATGAAGCAAGCTATCTGCTTAACAGGTCAACATACATCTGTATCAACTTACCGCCCGGCATCCAGTATTTGTCTCATAACCAACCATTAAAACTTGAAACGGCCACTACAAGGGTAGTGCCTCAATCATAATTCCATCAAACACAGGAATTTGAGCTAGCAACTCTGTTTTTATGCCATTTTTGCCAGGAAGACAGAAGGTTCAACTTTGCCTGTTTGGCATCTGTATCTTTCAACAGCTATTTTACTTTTGTAACATGGATTTTGCCATTTCAAAACACATTCCAGGACCTAGTTACAATGAAAAAGAAAACATCACTGGGCATTTTCAGCTCTACATTAATAAAGAGCTGTTCAGACTGGTCGCATCACACCATTAATGAACATAACTTCCATTTGTCAAAAGAGTTACTAAAATCTGATCACAGACCACAGTAAATTTGAAACTTAAAGAGAGATTCTGCTTTCAAAAATAACCACAACTGTACATATTCTAGTAACTTGAACAGATAGGCTGTTACAGTCAGCAGGTATTTGCTTAACATAATAAAAGTTTACAGAAGAACAGTCTATTCTGCAATCAACAGGTGAGTTTCAGGAACAATATTTAACCTACAGCCTACATATGTACCATATTAGCAAAAACTTACAGAAAGTCTCATTAGACTGAGCCTTAAACCTCTTCACATATAAACAAAACAGATACTTTCACAACAACTCATTATACTCTAAACAGTTGCTCCAATAAGATTTATTTTTTTTATTCTAATATATTATCATAATCTATCATTTGGCCTTAGTAATCCAAATTTTGTCAACAAAATAAGACTTTCAAAGGAATCTTAACATATACTTCTAGCACGCAAATCTCTGCAACTTTATAAACTAGAGCATCTTAAAAAACAATGCTTACAGACAGCTACACTGAAATTGGTCACCTTATTTAGCATTTCCACATTCCCCCTTCTCAATATATTAAACATAAGAACAAGAAAACAGTCCAGTGAAATAAAGTAAATGTTATGGAGAAAAACAACAAAAACACATCACGTTTAGAGAACTCTCCAAATATCCTCACTGGATTTTAAGGAATTATCTATTTTTCCATAGACTTTGGCAGGACGTTTGACCTAAATGAAATAAATCTACTTTCACAGTCTGGGTTTGGTTTTTTGTTGGTTGGTTGGGGACTTTTGCATGTTTATAGTAAGCAACAGCCATTACTGTTAAATCTGAAAATAATTAGTATTTAATTCTTTTAAGAGAGGTTTATTTAGCCACTGACAAGTTGCTGCAAGTGAAATTCCTGGCTCCAGCACTACAATACTGTCAAATACTACTACTATACTGTCAAACAGTAATAAAATGAAATATCAGTGTATTTTAGTATCATTTAGAGTATATATTTTCTTAAATCTTATTGTTTTGAAACAAAAAAAAACACCTAATAAGAACCTGGAAATGAGTTCTAGGGTGCTCCAAAAGGAATGCCATTGTATTTGCAATGCAAAAGACATCTATCAACCCACACTGCACCACTTAACGTAAGATTGTATGTTAAAGCCATTAAAATAAAGCTAAATAATTAAAGATTGACCCATGTAGTATGTTTGAACTACACCATAAAATTCAAATTTTATAGCTACTTAGGCTCAAAATTTATCCAGAAACTGCTGTTATGCTCTACACTGCTTGGCTCTATTTTTATACTAGCTTCTGTGGCTTTTATTTTTCTGTACATCTCAAGGGATGAAAAGTCTGACTAAATCAACACTAAAAGCAAGATGAAATCTAGAGACAGCAAACAGGCTTAAACGAAGCTGTCAGTCGCATATTCGGTACGATAAAGTGCATACATACCTTTGACATGATGAACCAACGACACAATGTGCTGAATAAATGACTCTGACGTGCTTTTGCTGGCCTGTGGCAACTTAATGTGGTCAAAGATGGATCGGAACTCTTGCTCCTTCTTGACGGAATGGACAAGTGTGCTAGCAAGCAGCCTGTCTTTAGTCAAGGAAGCAGGTCTAAAATGCATCAACAACAACAAAAAAAAGACACACAAAAAGAAACCAGTAGTTTAAATAAAAAAAAAAAGACACTGCAGGCAGGTGGAGAACCACACTGTAAAGCAGAATAATTTACCTATTGGAATCATCAAGAGGTACCGGTGCCATTTTGAGTTTAACTTCAGGACGATGGGAGTCACTGGCTATCATTTTGATCCTAAGTGGGCTCTCCTCTCTGAAGGTGGATTTTTCTCTCGCATCCAGATTCTTGTGTAGAGGGGGACTGTAATCAAAGAGTTCTTTGAGCTTTTCAGACTTTACCTGCTCAGGTGACTGAGTTTCTTTCTTCATCATTAGTCTCTCAGAACTCTTGTCTTCTTCCTTGTGCTTATCTTTTGTTGCACTAGGCCTTTCCACTACATAGCCAGTCTCTTTAAGCTTAAAACTTTTCTCATCTCTAAATCCATCGCTCTCTCTATTGCCCTTGATTGATATTTTAGATTTGTATTTGGTTCCTTCCTCCTCAGCATTCCGGTGAGATGCAGTAGGAAAATTTTTACCCTGATCTGCCAGGACAGACTTTCTGAACTGTCTGTAATCCTCTGTCTCCTCTGTGTCCTCCCCTTCAGAGTCATTAAACTTTTCCTTCCCAGTCTCTTTATCAACGAAAAAATCTAAAGTTTCCTGTTCCTCCCATTCCCTTTCTCCCTCTGTCCTCCCTTTTTCTGATCCTCTCTCCTTCTGGGCCTCCTTCTCCCTGGTATTACCCCTATCAAGCAGGTATACTCTAGACTCTTCATCTGTGTACCTGTGGATAGCAAAGAAGAGACTGGTAACTCTGGATTGCATTCATTCCAGTTCACTTGCATTCCTCTTGTGTCAATCCCACACCAAGAAGAAAAAAATAAAATCCTTCGAGCAATTCAACTTTAGCATGCACACTTTGCACACCACTGATACTGCACACACTGCCAATTATGTACTACTGGTGGTATCTGAAGAATATGCCTGTCTGTAGAACACCTCGAAACTTCCGTTTTGACTTTATAAGGAAAGGTAACCGTTTGTTCATTCGTTCTTTCATAAATCAGAATCCAGTTTCACATTTTCTTACACCAGTCATTTTTCCCATCAAATTCACATGAAATTTGATAATGCAAACTGCAATTCATTTTTATACTACTTCTAGTGAAAATGTTAAAGGAGTACCATTGAGGCGGGGGAGAGTGAATGATTTTCAAGATCCTGAGTATTTCTAAGAGAATTTAAAAATCTGACACAGGCTTAATGCACTCCCTATATTGAGTACAAGCACAGAATCTTTAGAAAGCTTCTCTCCTAAACATAGAAACACAGCAACTAACAATTTCAGCCACTGCCTTATCCATATGCTGTTTTCACACAGATCCTACTACGTTCAGCAACTTCAATATGTCTAACGCAGGGAAAGTTGCATTTTATTTTCTAAGCAGTGTATTTTTACACAATAAATCAGACTGGGCAAATTAATTTAAAAGTCTACAAAACTAGCTCATATAGCACAGTCACAGCTGTGCACTGTAATTCATTTTATAAGAAATCTCCTGAAGTATAAGTCACATTAGAAAGGAACAGTCAAGTGTCAGGAAGATTTTTTAAACTTTTTTAAATTGCTACTACGTTAAACAATTACGAACAAATTTAACAACTTCACGTTGTTTGGAAAAGATACATTGAACCTTAAATATGCTGTCCTTCACATCAATAGAATTATGTCCCAAGAATACCAAGACCTATTCTCTTTCATAAGTAATGCAAGTCAAGGCATCAAAGTTGTCACATTGTATCACACAATTAGCAATCTATGCTGTTTATGTTAACAAAGAAATCATTGTACGGCATCTGCATTTTTAGACTTCCACAAGATTTGCACTTCAATCTACACGAATTGTTAAAATTTTACAATACCTGACCAGAATTCACTATCTAACAAGCAAGTCTGCTGCACTATTCCAGTTAAGATCATTCTTAACAGTAAATGGAATATAAGAAAATACACTGCAAAGGAAAACCACAAACTGATTTTTCCTCAAGAATACAGGTCCCTCCTGTCTCCACTACTTAACTTAAACTTGAAGCATCTCAGGAGAAAGAGATATGTGTTTCAAGCTCAATTTAAATCACACTAAAATTAGTAATATTTATTTTGTATTTATTTGTATTTCATATTGTGTTTTCCAAGGCACGATGATGATCTTGTCAGAACTCTGTAGCAGATAGCACTTTAAGAGGCAACGTTAAGCTCACAATTTAATTCTTACCTTTTCATAAACTTTCCACCTTTTGCAGTTTCCTGTTCAGCACCCTCAGGGTAAAATGACCGCACTCGAGCCTCCTCACGGGGAGCACTCTGTGATGGGATTGTCTTTGCAGGGCTTCTCCTCGAAGGGATGTGATGCAATGGGCTATTCTGAGAAGGACTATACCGGCTAGAACCATTTCCAAGAGAACCAGAGCCAGACCTCTCAGGACTATGCTGAATGGAATGGGAATGTTGAGGCGTGTCCTTTGCTGAGTGAGCTGTGCTAAGCAAAGGGGCATCAGAGCAAGATGAACTCTGACTAGGTGGGGTGGCAATAGAAGGACTATGGGGTGACCTTGGACTGTTATCATATGCCGAAAGGCCAGGCCAAATGTCGCCAGAAGCTGCTGATGATTTGTTAAAATCGTCAAGAGACTCTGATGGGTCATGTTCAAACGTATCTTTCTGTTCATCTTGTGATTTATTTTTCAAGGGGCTGTCTTGCAAAGGAGCCCCTTCAGTTTTCTTTGCCTGCTTTTCCAGAGACGCATGTCTTTTGGAAGAGACAGGGGATTTGCTGTATGGGGATGAAGAACGAGATGAAGAGGACCTTGGGGACCTGGAAGATCTGTAAGATCGACGAGATCTGCTCCGGGACCTCTGGGAAGACACAGACCTTCGTTTTGGACTTCTGGAACGTGAACGGCCGCGCCTAGGGCTTCGGGAGTGTCTTCGGTTCCAGACAGGCCTATAACCTCCACGATGGTATCTACCACCTCCTCCTTGATAATACCCTCTACCTCTTCCTCTGTAACCATAGGGACGTCTCATTCCTCTATTATTTCTGTAATCTCTGCGATAATCTCTAGAATAAACACGATCCCTGCTGCGAGATCGTGAATATGTCCTTGACCGAGACCTAGAACTAAAATTAAAAAGCAAACATTAACATTTGACAACCGGAGAATTTTAAAAAAAGTGCCTTGACGTTAAATGCTAAATTTCTCAAACGCAGACATAATGGTAAAGGAAGTAGACTAACAGTCTTAAAGTAATTTCTATAATCTATCTTTATTCATTACTCCTGTCTCAAAGGGTTATAATTATCATGTCTATACTCCTAATGACTGCGAAACTTAGACTTCAGCATCCCAATTAAGACATTACCAGCCTCAGTGGCCTGCCTTGCCATTTTATTAGAGATTATCACCACTGGAGTGTGGCATTGAGTTCCTCAGTCACCACAGTTTACAACCTGGAACATGAAGTTACATGACCCCCTGTTTAGCATGCCAGCCTGTGGACAGGCAGGAAACATTCAAGTCAGCCACTTCTTGTATTGAAGATGGTAATGTCCATTGGCAAGAAAAACGAGCAAAAGGCTGGAGGCAAATGAGAAGACAAGATACAGCAAAGCTCATCTGCTGAAGCCTTAAGTTTCCTCCAGATCTGAAAAGCTGCATGAGAAATACAGAAGATAACACAGGGAAAGTTTTACAACGGGAGAAGGAGGAGGGAAAAAAAAAAAAAAGCCACAAACCAAGAAAAATCATTAGCATTCTGAAATTATCTTGATATACAGGAAAAGTGAAAAAACAGCCAAGTATTGAACGCTCAAAGTAACTGAAATTACGTTCAAAGCTGAATTTACTTACTGCCTAAAATGAAGTAAGATCCCAGGCTCCCTTTTGCCACAGCACCATGCAAGTGAAAAATAACTTCCAGACAAAAACTAATACAGTAAACCAACTTTTCATGCAGTAAGGTATCAATTTACCTGTATCTCTTTTTTCTAGAGTGTGATCTGGATCTTGACCTAGAGCTGGACTGAGATCTGGACTTCGATCTTGAAGAATGTGATCTAGAGTTAGATCGACCCATTTTTCCCAGTAAATACACTCCTTCCCAAACGGAAAAGCCGAGAGAGGGGAAAAGGAAAAAAAAAAAAAAAAGTGAGTCCGTGTAAGTCATATCAGTGAGCAAATTTTTTATATGCTAAAAATAAGAATATTAGAAAGAGGTATAGTATTTCTTAAACAGAATAACTTTGAAGACAATAAAAAAACATTTATTAGTAAGTTAAAAGCTCAGCCACATTTTGAACTGCTAGAGTGTACACAGTTTGTCTGAAAAGATAAAGTGTAACACTAAAGGTTTTCCAGATTTAATTGCAAACTGATTCTGTAGAAGGAACGAGGAACCAACAGAAAAAAAACATTTTGCGAACTAAGGCAAGATATATTTTAAGTCTGGACAACTACACATTTTAAGATACTTTATAAATAACACAAATAACAAGAGTTTTAATTAAGTTTCCTTGCATTTCCAAAGCACCAATCCTTCTCTGAAAGGACTTTACAGTCCCCTACAATGTACCTTTTATATAAGCAAAGGAAAAGCTCTGAAGTGTTCTGTCCAGCAGCCGTTGGTTTGAGCCTGGGCTATTACTTCTCTTAACCACATGTACTAAAGCTAATCACCCTGATCCGATTTTCCACCAGTCAATATGCCCACTCCGAGTCTTTACAGGTTAACTTTGCTTTCTAAACTATGTGTAAAATGCATGGCTAGCATAAGGATTTTAACAACTAGTTGGATAATATGGCTTGCAACAGAATTGAACATTTTCCAGATGAAATTAAGCTATGGAAACTACAACCCGTTATAAAGTAATGAGCAAAATAAATTTATAAAAAAAACATTTCTTCTTATGTACAGTCTCAGTAAATATTTAGAATTAATTACTGCTAACCATAAAAAATACACACCTCTTCCTTTTCAGATCAGTGGCTAAAAATCCCCAATTTAATCAATAAAAGCTTTGACCCATTACCATTTTCTTTTGAAACTGCCCAGCTTAAAAAAAAAAGAAAAGGGGGGTCACATTAGGCACTTTGAATACAAACGGTGAACAAGTAACTACATATTTTCCGGCCTTTGTATGCTCAATACCTATAATCATAGTTAAAAAATAATTAAAACAAGAATGGAAAACAGAAACATGCAGCTTTTGCACTGCAAATAAGCATGAAAGCCTAAAATTATTGTACTGAAAATACAAGTTCAGCACAACTAAACAACACAAGAAAATTTCAAAGATTTCTGACGTGTTAGAGAACCTAAAAGACAAAAGGCCAACTTTTCCCCTATCAGCTCATCCCTCCTGCCCCATATGACTTTCCCCACCACAGTAGCACAAGAGTTTGCATGGCTCCAAAGCGATGTGAACTCATCTGAAACTAACCCAGCAAAAAAAAGGTAAAATTTAACCTAAACTAGCTTTCCATCTAACTAAGAGAAAAAGTATTTACTTTGGAGAAGAACAGTATGTTGAGTGTTGTCTTTTATTGGCTCCTTCCATTAAAAAGCAAATTTACATAACCTATACTCAGAAGATAGTTTCTAATTCACTACTCAAACTCACAAAAAAATGGCTTATCATCTCTTATGCTGATCAACTCATGGCAACATAAATTTACTTTTTAAACCTCTGTAAGATACGAAGCATACCAATTTTCCAAGTGATAGAAAAAAATAAAAATAAAATCCACCTGTATTTTTGCTATTACAAGTATTTTTTCAGACCAAACTTCAAATGCACATTAAGTTTATAATACAACCAAATCTCAGTTTCAAAGGACATTTGTTTGATTTTCCCTATATTCAACAATAATATTTATAAATTTGCATTCTATGTATATAACGTATGGTAGTGGATGTTTACAAGAGAGATAGTTATTTCAGAAAGTTTTATATATTGTAATTTCTTATTGCAAGGGTAAACTTTAGAAAAGAAAATCAATTCTCAATTCAAATGGTTTGGTTCAATCAGAGTATTTAAAAATAGAATTAAGTCAATCTTACCTCAAACTCTTAGTTGGTGCCAATGAAGCAATTATTTCAAAACTCTCTATTTGTGCTTTCAGCAATACTGATCCCTATAGAACAGAAAAAGATATTGTCAAAGACATGAACTTTTACTAAAGGACTGGTAATACCTTTTACTGACGGATTCAAACATTAACCTGTTTATCATGAAAAGGCAACACATTAGAAATGGCAAATATACTCTTGGACTTGAAGGTGCATGTTAAGACTGGAGCAGCTCAAGAACCAGCCACTCTCAAGGAGCAAATCCTAATCCCATATACCATCACTCGTCCTTCAGCCTTGTTTACAGGGCTACGTAACACCTTCACGACAGCACTGACACCTTTCGGGGCCTTTGGTGAGCAGGCTCATGACACTCAGAAATCACTTTCTTATTGCTAGGTTATCAAAGTGGCTTAATGAAAGACCAAACAAGTGCCAAAGCTGGATTATAGGGAACAGAATGCAGCCAGGAGGGGGCGAAAAGGACAGTCTTGGAACTATTAGACCAGTTTGAGCTCAACATAGCCTTGCACTTATCTGGAGCTATCTTTTTTTTAAAAAAAAAATATAAAGAGTAAAAAATTGGGATGCAGATTTAAGAAACAATGAAAGCTTTATCTTTAGGTTTCTTCTGCAACATTTATACAAGCATTACTCTGTTTATATCTTCTTGGTTTAATGCATATATATGTAAGTTTACCTAAATAACCAGAATCTTCAAAAATCACCTCTTTTAAAGGTATACATAAACAAAGCATAATTGTCATTACGAAACAAGTCACAAAAGCACAAACTTTTCACTGGCCTCAGCTTTTAATTACCTCAAAGCTTTCAGACTATGTATACATTTGTAGTTTGACTCAACATTAGGTAAACTTTCCAACTCCACTCAAGCAATTCATAATTTTGTCCCAATTCAAGGATGGTTCTCCCAGAAATTCTGCATTTTATTCATTAAAGCCAAAGTCATAAAACATCTACTGCTTCCAAATAACACTTTCACACTTGTTCACAAATTTTTTCCTTCATTTAAAAGAAGAAATGTAACACTAGTGTTCACAAACACTCCTTTCAAAAGTCCACTTACCATTCACTAGTAGTGACCAAGATTTTTTCCAATTGCTACAAAATATATGCTTTTTTAAGATTAAGTTTTTACTTCCCATCATCAGCAAGCATGAGTCTCTGAAGGAGCACAGTAGTGTATCGGACCATTTCAGATCTTGTCTAGACAAAAGGCGAGATGGTATTAGCTAGCAAAGGTTGAGGCATTCAGAAGTCTAGTACAAAAAATGTAAGACAAAACTTGAGCTAAACAGTTCTAAGTTCAGTTCAAGATTAAAATCAATATTTAAATAATTTCTACTTCTGACTTCTAAAAACAATCTGCTGGTGTTAGCTGAAATTCAAAATCCTAATTTAGAAAAGGCTTTAGATCCTGGGCATACAGAACGAGACAGTCACTTCACCTTTATACCTCTAGGGAGAAGAAAGGTCCTTAAATTGCTAGAGCTCAAACTCTGGCAATCACTTCCTCACAGCTTTAGGAATCTTTTCTAGCAACTGGCAAAGGTAAGAAGTAGTCACACATTTTTATTTATTTTTTTAACAATTATGTTTAAATATGGCAACTAAAATACACTTGCTACCCTTCTCTATTTTTTTTCAAAAAGAGTACGGATACAACATTTTAAATGAAACGAGTTTTGAATAGGAAATATTAATTATTGAAGAAAACCAAAACACTTCATCTATTTGCAGCTCTTCTTTCTGCTTAACTGTAGTAGATAAGAGGCTGACGCACAAAAAAAATCCCCTTTTCCAAACAATGTGCATACTTAGGACCAGAAGCAGAAAGACTACATAGCTGGTTTTTGAATAAAGATTTGTCTGTGTAAATATTCTCACAATATGCAAGATTCCAAAATTTGATCAACCTCTGTTAATTTAGAGAGTAATAGCTGTAGATATGAGAAATATGTAGGAAAACAGAAACATATTTCATACTTGCACAGAAAAAACACGCATTCTTCTGAAAGTATCAGAACTACAAAATATTATGTCACAGTTAACAAACAAAATCACCCACACCTTCTCCTGTGGATTCGGGTGCTCACTGTCAGTCCGTGGTGTATACACCATGTCAAATAAGGGTAGGAGTGGTAAAGGGCAATTAAAGAGAGGTGCTAAGCATCGTATGTTGCTGCATGACCTCATCAATCACTAAATCAAAAGACTAGTTGCCCCTCTTAATTCAACACATGAAGCTATCTGTGGACTAGACTCAGAAGAGACCCAGAGTCTACCAAAGGTGCATATTAAGAATGTGACACAAGATGCAACACAAACACCAAGCATTCTTTAGAGAGGACCACAACTGCTAGGAACATGGTCTATGTCTGAAACACTAGGGTCGTAATTCACATGTTTTTTGCAACTCAAGCTTCTTTTGCCCTTGCTTTCTGCCCTAAATATAGGAAAGTAGATGTTTGGCTCTCACCCATTTCATTCTTGTGTTAGAAAATCTGGGCATTACAAAGGAAGATGCTGTAGTTCCACAGTAGTTTAAATGAGAATAAGCTGGCACCCCTAGTTTAAAGAAGCAGTCCCATCTCTCCTATCCTTTGTTTCCTCACATTCCTGACTATATTCTCTCTTACATCAGTGCAAGTATTTCGGCAACCACATAGCAAATTAGGACAGAAAAATGTATAGATCACCTGGATCAGTTTCAATACTAATGATTTTTCCAATAAGGTTCATGACACAGCCCCACAAACATTTGGACCAACACAGGGAAGCTGCAATAGCAGCCAGACAGGACTGCTTCTTTTGGCAGCACTGCAGTCTTAAAACTTTCCTGAAACTAGATTGGAAAAGCAATCAGCAACAACAAGCTTAGAAGTTTAGCTTTTTAACAGTACTTGCAAGCTGGTTTTAAAAAAATAACCCACCAAAAAACCCACCCCAAACTACCCTAAACAATCAAACCTTAACACAGAAACCTAGATGTTATTAAAACATGGCTAGTCCACTACCTGTCAGATACTGAGTCACATTTATGAGCAAAGAGGATGTCAAGAAAAGTTTCTTAATGACTTAAGAGCAGGATCTTTGGGTGTCTTAAGTCGGTCTCAGACAGCAAGTGTGACCATCAAGAAAAAACAAGACATGCAACAGAATTAGGCTTATCCCACCACTGGCAACACAGTAATGAGGAAGTAAACATCACTGTTGGCATTTGCTATGTTTAAAAGAAAAACGAAGGACAAAGAACACCATTTCCAATTCCTTTTAAATAGTATTTTCAAGAGTCTTTACTACACCACTGATGTTAAATTTTTCTCAAAGCACACAGACTGCAGATCTGTCTTAACATATCTCTTAAGCCATTTTAAAAATTCTACCACACATAGAAGTTTTCTGAAGACATTTTAGGACAGTTATCCTCACTTACACTAGCAAAACACTGCTTCCTCTTAGGTTCATTACTTTAGCTATCCTTCAGTTATTTAGTAGCCAACACTTCTCTTGCTTAAGCATTACTTGAAAGCTGTCAGGAAGATTTAAGTCAACATCTTATTAAAGTAATTCACAAGCTGTTGCCAAAATGAATTTTCATTCAGAGATTCAGGCTTCAAAAGAAATGAGGATTATACAACCAGGAAAAAAACAAAATGAGACAGGACAGTCTTCAAGAAATCCCACAGATTTTGTTGTACTCTCTCATAACACATGCACTGAATTAAAGACAGTCTTACTGAAACAGTAGCGTATGGCATCTATTCGGTGCTTGTACATATGTCATGCTTTCCTACCCATTACCTCCCACCCTTTCTTTTTCTTTTTTTTTTTGTTTTAACACACATAAACTTAACAGTGGCACACCACACAAAAGAATAGAATAAATTTCAATAGCAATTGTAAACCCACTAAAAACACTCACTAAAATCTTACAAATACTAAAATACCATAGCAAATTTGTCCAGATTGTTTTAGAGTATAGAAATAAGAGCTAGGAAACATATTTTCTCTCCATTTTATACTCTTTGCTACATAGTACTACCTTCATAATATCCACACAGTTACAAAGAAAAACCAGACCCATGTAAGAATTACAGCATGAAAAGTCAACTCAAGAAGTGAACCAAAGAAAGGCTTTTTTTCCCCCCAATTCATTCCCTTTTAGAAAGCAACAGAAAATATTTGCAAATTAACTCAAACAGCATCCTAGTAACCGTCAAATCAGCTCTGCAAAATCTGGTAGCTTTTTTTTTATGTAATACTATTGGCAAACAAAAGTATGTTTCTCCTTTAACTCAAAACACAGAAATCAGTGTGACTATTTCTAAGAATTTCATCAATACACCAAAAGCAATTAACACACTTTTGTACATACACTGTTTTGGATAGCCTCTTGCTATTTTTTGGTTAGCATTTTGAACACTATTTTCATACAGCCTTACAGAGTGTAAAGCTATCTCTTTGCAATAACCTACGAGCACGCTGCAGCAGAAAAGCTTATTTTCCCTCCCTCATTTGTTCCAAGATTGATATTCTTTTAGATCTTTGGAAAGCTGGAGCAGTGAACTGATGCAGAAGAAAACTACTCTGGATAAACAGACAAAGCTGACTTTTCAGCCACATCACCTCTGAGATCCCATTTACCACAAAAGACTGCACAGAGGCCAGTACCAGCACAATGAACCAGATAACAATACACTTTTCCAGAATACCTTTGGGAGAAATTCTCACACGGATAAACTGAATACTGCTGTAACCCAAAGGCTTACTACTTTCGTCACTAGTTTCCTTCACGTCTCTCCACGGCTTGTAAACAAGCTTCAAATGTCCTCTGGCATTCCTCAAACCCCTACACCACAATCTCCTTGACAACCAGCCCGAATCTAATCTATCCAAGTACCTGTACCCTAGCTCCAAACATTTTCCTGCTAACACTTTCTAAATTCTTACAACGACTCCAAGTTTTCTGTATCCCCAATGGCAACAGGCTCTTCCCCGTGGTACAAGCTCTCCTCTACTTCCCCCAGGTAAGACTGCCTCAGCTACAGGCTTCACCTGACAAACTGCTACACGCAGCCAGGCCCACTAAAATGTTGCTCAGGAGAAAAGCAGGCATGCCCCAAGTACTGATATATGTAACACATTAAACCTCTTCCTGATATTCAGCCCAGCCTGCCACTCAACATGAAAAGGGAAGAGTGAGAGGAAGAAATAACTATCCTCCTTGAAACAAGAGTTGCTTGGAGTGCACCTTGGAGCCAGAGCCTCTACTCTTTATTTTCCCCAATTTTGTTTAAAACAATGAGAGTACTGGAGAGGAGAAAGAGGATGGAGGAAAAAGACAACAGCTAGACAGCTAGAATCTCAGACTCTTAATCAATCCTTTCCACACTGAGAACAACTATTCTAAGGGATGTTTTTATATATTTATAATAAACCAACCATTATGCAAATATCGACTACCTGCAGTGTCAAGAACTTCTTTGTTTTGTATGGCCTCGAGCCTTTCTGTAATAAAACTTAACTGCTACAGTTAAGATAAAACTTTGATCTCAGAGATAAACAAGTGACACTATGACACACAAAATAAGAATCTCATTTTCATACGAAAATTATAGCCGAAAAGTAGGGAGTTTACAAAGCAAACGAGAAATAAATTATAAGATCCTACAAAGGCTGTGCACCACATCATCAGCAACACCGGGAATATGATACTGCCTTTCAGTAAGAGCCATAAAATCCACCTCTGCCTCTCATCGGCTTCTGTGAGCATTTCTAAACAGGGCAGAGGGGCAAGCAGGAGCACAGTATTTAAAGCACAAGCACCTGAACCGCAATCGTGCCCGCAGGGAAGTTCCGCCGAGGAGCATAAAAGGCTAATCCAATCCCGGGAAGCATCGTTTCACCCCAGCACCGTTTCCCTCCTTTGTCACGCCCGCGAGGATAAAGGGGAGGTTTTCTATTTCTGTAGCCAGCACTGCTCGGCAATCCCCTCGGGCCTATCTCCCAGATAGAAGGCGGAAAGGCTGCAAACCCAGGTCGGCCGGAGGCCCAACGCGACAGGCCCCCCATTCCGCGCTCCACC